>NW_024543472.1:0-116339 GCF_018167655.1 Microtus oregoni | reverse complement strand
GGTGCTCAGTTCTCGGGGTGCTCGGTGCTCAGTACTCAAGGTGCTGGGTGCTCAGTGCTCAGGGTGCTGGGTGCTCAGTCCACGGGGTGCTCCGTGCTCAGTGCTCAGGGTGCTCGGTGCTCAGTACTCAGGGTTCTCAGTGCTCAGGGTGCTGGGTGCTCAGTACTCAGGGTGCTCAGTGCTCAGTGCTCAGGGTGAAGGGTGCTCAGTACTCAGGGTGCCCAGTGCTCAGTACTCGGGGTGCTGGGTGCTCAGTACTCAGGGTGCTCAGTGCTCAGTACTCGGGGTGTTGGGTGCTCAGTGCTCAGGGTGCTCAGTGCTCAGTGCTCGGGGTGCTGGGTGCTCAGTGCTCGGGGCGGTGGGTGCTCAGTGCTCGAGGTGCTGGTTGCTCAGTACTCAGGGTGCTGTGTGCTCAGTGCTCAGTACTCAGCGTGCTGGGTGCTCAGTGCTCAGAGTGTTGGGTGCTCAGTACTCAGGGTGCTGGGTGCTCAGTGCTCAGTGCTCAGGGTGCTCAGTTCTCAGGGTGCTCAGTGCTCAGGGTGCTGGGTGCTCAGGGTGCTGGCTGCTCAGTGCTCGGGGTGCTGGGTGCTCAGTGCTCAGTGCTCAGGGTGCTGGGTGCTCAGTGCTCAGTGCTCAGTGCTCAGGGTGCTGGGTGTTCAGTACTCAGGGTGCTCGGTGCTCAGTGCTCAGGGTGCTGGGTGCTCAGTACTCAGGGTTCTGGGTGCTCAGTGCTCGGGGTGCTGGGTGCTCAGTGCTCAGGGTGATCAGTGCTCAGTACTAAGGGTGCTGGGTGCTCAGTGCTCAGGGTGATGGGTGCTCAGTCCTCAGGGTGCTCAGTACTCAGGGTGCTCGATGCTCAGTGCTCAGTACTCAGGGTGCTCAGTACTCAGGGTGCTGGGTGCTCAGTGCTCGGGGTGCTGGGTTCTCAGTACTCAGGGTGCTGGGTGCTCAGTACTCGGGGTGCTGGGTGCTCAGTACTCAGGGTGCTGGGTGCTCAGTGCTCGGGGTGCTGGGTGCTCAGTGCTCAGGGTGATCGGTGCTCAGTGCTCAGGGTGCTGGGTGCTCAGTCCTCCGGGTGCTCAGTGCTCAGGGTGCTGGGTGCTCAGTGCTCGGGGTGCTCGGTGCTCAGTACTCAGGGTGCTGAGTGCTCAGTACTCAGGGTGCTGGGTGCTCAGTACTCATGGTGCTGGGTGCTCAGTACTCAGGGTGCTGGGTGCTCAGTGCTCAGGGTGCTGGGTGTTCAGTGCGCGGGGTGCTGGGTGCTCAGTGCTCGGGGTGCTGGGTGCTCAGTGCTCAGTGCTCAGGGTGTTGGGTGCTCAGTGCTCAGTGCTCAGGGTGCCGGGTGCTCACTACTCAGGGTGCTGGGTGCTCAGTACTCAGGGTGCTGGGTGATCAGTGCTCAGGGTGCTGGGTGCTCAGGACTCTGGGTGTTGGGTGCTCAGTACTCAGGGTGCTGGGTGCTCAGTGCTCGGGGTGCTGGGTGCTCAGTGCTCGGGGTGCGGGGTGCTCAGTGCTCAGGGTGCTGGGTACTCAGTACTCAGGGTGCTGGGTGCTCAGTGCTCGGGGTGCTCGGTGCTCAGTACTCAAGGTGCTGGGTGCTCAGTGCTCAGGGTGCTGGGTGCTCACTCCTCGGGGTGCTCCGTGCTCAGTGCTCAGGGTGCTGGGTGTTCAGTACTCAGGTTGCTCGGTGCTCAGTACTCCGGGTTCTCAGTGCTCAGGGTGCTCAGTGCTCAGTACTCGGGGTGCTGGGTGCTCAGTACTCAGGGTGCTCAGTGCTCAGTACTCGGGGTGCTGGGTGCTCAGTGCTCAGTGTGCTCAGTGCTCAGTGCTCGGGGTGCTGGGTGCTCAGTGCTCGGGGCGCTGGGTGCTCAGTGCTCGAGGTGCTGGTTGCTCAGTACTCAGGGTGCTGTGTGCTCAGTGCTCAGTACTCAGCGTGCTGGGTGCTCAGTGCTCAGAGTGTTGGGTGCTCAGTACTCAGGGTGCTGGGTGCTCAGTGCTCAGTGCTCAGGGTGCTCAGAGCTCAGGGTGATCAGTGCTCAGGGTGCTGGGTGCTCAGTGCTCGGGGTGCTGGGTGCTCAGTACTCGGGGTGCTCAGTGCTCAGTACTCAGGGTGCTGGGTGCTCAGTACTCTGGGTGCTGGGTGCTCAGTACTCAGGGTGCTGGGTGCTCAGTGCTCGGGGTGCTGTGTGCTCAGTGCTCAGGGTGATCGGTGCTCAGTGCTCAGGGTGCTGGGTGCTCAGTCCTCCGGGTGCTCAGTGCTCAGGGTGCTGGGTGCTCAGTGCTCGGGGTGCTCGGTGCTCAGTACTCAGGGTGCTGAGTGCTCAGTACTCAGGGTGCTGGGTGCTCAGTACTCAGGGTGATGGGTGCTCAGTACTCAGGGTGCTGGGTGCTCAATGCTCAGGGTGCTGGGTGCTCAGTGCTCAGGGTGCTGGGTGCTCAGTGCTCGGGGTGCTGGGTGCTCAGGGCTGTGGTGCTGGGTGCTCAGTAATCAGTGCTCAGGGTGCTGGGTGCTCAGTGCTCAGTGCTCAGGGTGCTGGTTGCTCAGTACTCAGGGTGCTGGGTGCTCAGTACTCAGGGTGCTGGGTGCTCAGTGCTCAGGGTGCTCTGTGCTCAGTACTCAGGGTGCTGGGAGCTCAGTGCTCGGGGTGATGCGTGCTCTGTGCTCAGGGTGCTGGGTGCTCAGTGCTCAGGGTGCTGGGTGCTCAGTGCTCAGGGTGCTGGGTGCTCAGTCCTCCGGGTGCTCAGTGCTCAGGGTGCTGGGTGCTCAGTGCTCGGGGTCCTCGGTGCTCAGTACTCAGGGTGCTGAGTGCTCAGTACTCAGGGTGCTGGGTGCTCAGTACTCATGGTGCTGGGTGCTTAGTACTCAGGGTGCTGGGTGCTCAGTGCTCAGGGTGCTGGGTGCTCAGTGCGCGGGGTGCTGGGTGCTCAGTGCTCAGTGCTCAGGGTGTTGGGTGCTCAGTGCTCAGTGCTCAGGGTGCTGGGTGCTCAGTACTCAGGGTGCTGGGTGCTCAGTACTCAGGGTGCTGGGTGATCAGTGCTCAGGGTGCTGGGTGCTCAGGACTCTGGGTGTTGGGTGCTCAGTACTCAGGGTGCTGGGTGCTCAGTGCTCGGGGTGCTGGGTGCTCAGTGCTCGGGGTGCTGGGTGCTCAGTGCTCAGGGTGCTGGGTGCTCAGTATTCAGCGTGCTGGGTGCTCAGTGCTCGGGGTGCTCGGTGCTCAGTACTCAAGGTGCTGGGTGCTCAGTGCTCAGGGTGCTGGGTGATCAGTATTCAGCGTGCTGGGTGCTCAGTTCTCGGGGTGCTCGGTGCTCAGTACTCAAGGTGCTGGGTGCTCAGTGCTCAGGGTGCTGGGTGCCCAGTCCTCGGGGTGCTCCGTTCTCAGTGCTCAGGGTGCTTTGTGCTCAGTACTCACGGTGCTCAGTGCTCAGTACTCAGGGTGCTGGGTGCTCAGTACTCAGGGTGCTGGGTGCTCAGTGCTCGGGGTGCTGGGTGCTCAGTGCTGAGGGTGGTGCTGGGTGCTCAGTACTCAGGGTGCTGGGTGCTCAGTGCTCAGGGTGCTGGGTGCTCAGTACTAAGGTTCCTGGGTACTAAGTATTCAGGGTGCTCGGTGCTCAGAACTCAGGGTGTTGGGTGCTCAGTGCTCAGGGTACTGGGTACTCAGTTCTCAGGGTGCTGGGTGCTCAGTACTCAGGGTGCTGGGTGCTCAGTGCTCAGGGTGCTTGGTGCTCAGTGCTCAGGGTGCTGGGTGCTCAGTACTCAGGGTGCTGGGTGCTCAGTGCTCAGGGTGCTGGGTGCTCAGTGCTCGGGGTCCTGGGTGCTCAGTGCTCAGGGTGCTGGGTGCTCAGTACTCAGGGTGCTGGGTGCTCAGTGCTCAGGGTGCTGGGTACTCAGTCCTCAGGGTGCTCCGTGCTCAGGGTGCTGGGTGCTCAGTGCTCGGGGTGCTCGGTGCTCAGTACTCAGGGTGCTGGTTGCTCAGTACTCATGGTGCTGGGTGCTCAGTACTCAGGGTTCTGGGTGCTCAGTGCTCGGGGTGCTGGGTGCTCAGTGCTCAGTGCTCAGGGTGTTCTGTGCTCAGTGCTCAGTGCTCAGGGTGCTGGGTGCTCAGTACTCAGGGTGCTGGGTGCTCAGTACTCAGGGTGCTGGGTGCTCAGTGCTCAGGGTGCTGGGTGCTCAGGACTCTGGGTGTTGGGTGCTCAGTACTCAGGGTGCTGGGTGCTCAGTGCTCGGTGTGCTGGGTGCTCAGTGCTCGGGGTGCTTGGTGCTCAGTGCTCAGGGTGCTGGGTGCTCAGTATTCAGCGTGCTGGGTGCTCAGTTCTCGGGGTGCTCGGTGCTCAGTACTCAAGGTGCTGGGTGCTCAGTGCTCAGGGTGCTGGGTGCTCAGTCCTCGGGGTGCTCGGTGCTCAGTACTCAGGGTGCTGGGTGCTCAGTGCTCAGGGTGCTGGGTGCTCACTCCTCGGGGTGCTCCCTGCTCAGTGCTCAGGGTGCTGGGTGTTCAGTACTCAGGTTGCTCGGTGTTCAGTACTCCGGGTTCTCAGTGCTCAGGGTGCTCAGTGCTCAGTACTCGGGGTGCTGGGTGCTCAGTGCTCAGTGTGCTCAGTGCTCAGTGCTCGGGGTGCTGGGTGCTCAGTGCTCGGGGCGCTGGGTCCTCAGTGCTCGAGGTGCTGGTTGCTCAGTACTCAGGGTGCTGTGTGCTCAGTGCTCAGTACTCAGCGTGCTGGGTGCTCAGTGCTCAGAGTGTTGGGTGCTCAGTACTCAGGGTGCTGGGTGCTCAGTGCTCAGTGCTCAGGGTGCTCAGTGCTCAGGGTGCTCAGTGCTCAGGGTGCTGGGTGCTCAGTGCTCGGGGTGCTGGGTGCTCAGTACTCGGGGTGCTCAGTGCTCAGTACTCAGGGTGCTGGGTGCTCAGTACTCTGGGTGCTGGGTGCTCAGTACTCAGGGTGCTGGGTGCTCAGTGCTCGGGGTGCTGGGTGCTCAGTGCTCAGGGTGATCGGTGCTCAGTGCTCAGGGTGCTGGGTGCTCAGTCCTCCGGGTGCTCAGTGCTCAGGGTGCTGGGTGCTCAGTGCTCGGGGTGCTCGGTGCTCAGTACTCAGGGTGCTGAGTGCTCAGTACTCAGGGTGCTGGGTGCTCAGTACTCAGGGTGCTGGGTGCTCAGTACTCAGGGTGCTGGGTGCTCAATGCTCAGGGTGCTGGTTGCTCAGTGCTCAGGGTGCTGGGTGCTCAGTGCTCGGGGTGCTGGGTGCTCAGGGCTGTGGTGCTGGGTGCTCAGTGCTCAGTGCTCAGGGTGCTGGGTGCTCAGTGCTCAGTGCTCAGTGTGCTGGTTGCTCAGTACTCAGGGTGCTGGGTGCTCAGTACTCAGGGTGCTGGGTGCTCAGTGCTCAGGGTCCTCTGTGCTCAGTACTCAGGGTGCTGGGAGCTCAGTGCTCGGGGTGCTGCGTGCTCTGTGCTCAGGGTGCTGGGTGCTCAGTGCTCAGGGTGCTGGGTGCTCAGTACTCAGGGTGCTGGGTGCTCAGTGCTCGGGGTGCTCGGTGCTCAGTACTCAAGGTGCTGGGTGCTCAGTGCTCAGGTTGCTGGGTGCTCAGTCCTCGGGGTGCTCTGTGCTCAGTGATCAGGGTGCTGGGTGCTCAGTACTCAGGGTGCTCGGTGCTCAGTACTCAGGGTTCTCAGTGCTCAGTACTCAGGGTGCTGGGTGCTCAGTGCTCAGGGTACTGGGTGCTCAGTACCCAGGGTGCTCAGTGCTCAGTACTCGGAGTGCTTGGTGCTCAGTACTCAGGGTGCTCAGTGCTCAGTACTCGGTGTGCTGGGTGCTCAGTGCTCAGGGTGCTCAGTGTTCAGTGCTCGGGGTGCTGGGTGCTCAGTGCTCGGGGCGCTGGGTGCTCAGTACTCAGGGTGCTCTGTGCTCAGTACTCAGTACTCAGGGTGCTGGGTGCTCAGTGCTCAGGGTGCTGGGTGCTCAGTAATCTGGGTATTGGGTGCTCAGTACTCAGCGTGCTGGGTGCTCAGTGCTCGGGGTGCTGGGTGCTCAGTGCTCAGGGTGATCGGTGCTCAGTGCTCAGGGTGCTGGGTGCTCAGTCCTCCGGGTGCTCAGTGCTCAGGGTGCTGGGTGCTCAGTGCTCGGGGTGCTCGGTGCTCAGTACTCAGGGTGCTGAGTGCTCAGTACTCAGGGTGCTGGGTGCTCAGTACTCAGGGTGCTGGGTGCTCAGTACTCAGGGTGCTGGGTGCTCAATGCTCAGGGTGCTGGGTGCTCAGTGATCAGGGTGCTGGTTGCTCAGTGCTCGGGGTGCTGGGTGCTCAGGGCTGTGGTGCTGGGTGCTCAGTGCTCAGTGCTCAGGGTGCTGGGTGCTCAGTGCTCAGTGATCAGTGTGTAGGTTGCTCAGTACTCAGGGTTCTGGGTGCTCAGTACTCAGGGTGCTGGTTGCTCAGTGCTCAGGGTGCTCTGTGCTCAGTACTCAGGGTGCTGGGAGCTCAGTGCGCGGGGTGCTGCGTGCTCTGTGCTCAGGGTGCTGGGTGCTCAGTGCTCAGGGTGCTGGGTGCTCAGTGCTCAGGGTGCTGGGTGCTCAGTCCTCCGGGTGCTCAGTGCTCAGGGTGCTGGGTGCTCAGTGCTCGGGATCCTCGGTGCTCAGTACTCAAGGTGCTGGGTGCTCAGTGCTCAGGGTGCTGGGTGATCAGTATTCAGCGTGCTGGGTGCTCAGTGCTCGGGGTGCTCAGTGCTCAGTACTCGGGGTGCTGGGTGCTCAGTGCTCAGTGTGCTCAGTGCTCAGTGCTCGGGGTGCTGGGTGCTCAGTGCTCAGTGTGCTCAGTGCTCAGTGCTCGGGGTGCTGGGTGCTCAGTGCTCGGGGCGCTGGGTGCTCAGTGCTCGAGGTGCTGGTTGCTCAGTACTCAGGGTGCTGTGTGCTCAGTGCTCAGTACTCAGCGTGCTGGGTGCTCAGTGCTCAGAGTGTTGGGTGCTCAGTACTCAGGGTGCTGGGTGCTCAGTGCTCAGTGCTCAGGGTGCTCAGAGCTCAGGGTGCTCAGTGCTCAGGGTGCTGGGTGCTCAGTGCTCGGGGTGCTGGGTGCTCAGTACTCGGGGTGCTCAGTGCTCAGTACTCAGGGTGCTGTGTGCTCAGTACTCTGGGTGCTGGGTGCTCAGTACTCAGGGTGCTGGGTGCTCAGTGCTCGGGGTGCTGGGTGCTCAGTGCTCAGGGTGATCGGTGCTCAGTGCTCAGGGTGCTGGGTTCTCAGTCCTCCGGGTGCTCAGTGCTCAGGGTGCTGGGTGCTCAGTGCTCGGGGTGCTCGGTGCTCAGTACTCAGGGTGCTGAGTGCTCAGTACTCAGGGTGCTGGGTGCTCAGTACTCAGGGTGCTGGGTGCTCAGTACTCAGGGTGCTGGGTGCTCAATGCTCAGGGTGCTGGGTGCTCACTGCTCAGGGTGCTGGGTGCTCAGTGCTCGGGGTGCTGGGTGCTCAGGGCTGTGGTGCTGGGTGCTCAGTGCTCAGTGCTCAGGGTGCTGGGTGCTCAGTGCTCAGGGTGCTGGTTGCTCAGAACTCAGGGTGCTGGGTGCTCAGTACTCAGGGTGCTGGGTGCTCAGTGCTCAGGGTGCTCTGTGCTCAGTACTCAGGGTGCTGGGAGCTCAGTGCTCGGGGTGCTGCGTGCTCTGTGCTCAGGGTGCTGGGTGCTCAGTGCTCAGGGTGCTGGGTGCTCAGTGCTCAGGGTGCTGGGTGCTCAGTCCTCCGGGTGCTCAGTGCTCAGGGTGCTGGGTGCTCAGTGCTCGGGGTCCTCGGTGCTCAGTACTCAGGGTGCTGAGTGCTCAGTACTCAGGGTGCTGGGTGCTCAGTACTCATGGTGCTGGGTGCTCAGTACTCAGGGTGCTGGGTGCTCAGTGCTCAGGGTGCTGGGTGCTCAGTGCACGGGGTGCTGGGTGCTCAGTGCTCAGTGCTCAGGGTGTTGGGTGCTCAGTGCTCAGTGCTCAGGCGTGCTGGGTGCTCAGTACTCAGGGTGCTGGGTGCTCAGTACTCAGGGTGCTGGGTGATCAGTGCTCAGGGTGCTGGGTGCTCAGGACTCTGGGTGTTGGGTGCTCAGTACTCAGGGTGCTGGGTGCTCAGTGCTCGGGGTGCTGGGTGCTCAGTGCTCGGGGTGCTGGGTGCTCAGTGCTCAGGGTGCTGGGTGCTCAGTATTCAGCGTGCTGGGTGCTCAGTGCTCGGGGTGCTCGGTGCTCAGTACTCAAGGTGCTGGGTGCTCAGTGCTCAGGGTGCTGGGTGATCAGTATTCAGCGTGCTGGGTGCTCAGTTCTCGGGGTGCTCGGTGCTCAGTACTCAAGGTGCTGGGTGCTCAGTGCTCAGGGTGCTGGGTGCCCAGTCCTCGGGGTGCTCCGTTCTCAGTGCTCAGGGTGCTTGGTGCTCAGTACTCAGGGTGCTCAGTGCTCAGTACTCAGGGTGCTGGGTGCTCAGTACTCAGGGTGCTGGGTGCTCAGTGCTCAGGGTGCTGGGTGCTCAGTGCTGAGGGTGGTGCTGGGTGCTCAGTACTCAGGGTGCTGGGTGCTCATTGCTCAGGGTGCTGGGTGCTCAGTACTAAGGTTCCTGGGTACTAAGTATTCAGGGTGCTCGGTGCTCAGTACTCAGGGTGCTGGGTGCTCAGTGCTCAGGGTACTGGGTACTCAGTACTCAGGGTGCTGGGTGCTCAGTACTCAGGGTGCTGGGTGCTCAGTGCTCAGGGTGCTTGGTGCTCAGTGCTCAGGGTCCTGGGTGCTCAGTACTCAGGGTGCTGGGTGCTCAGTGCTCAGGGTGCTGGGTGCTCAGTGCTCGGGGTCCTGGGTGCTCAGTGCTCAGGGTGCTGGGTGCTCAGTACTCAGGGTGCTGGGTGCTCAGTGCTCAGGGTGCTGGGTACTCAGTCCTCAGGGTGCTCAGTGCTCAGGGTGCTGGGTTCTCAGTGCTCGGGGTGCTCGGTGCTCAGTACTCAGGGTGCTGAATGCTCAGTACTCAGGGTGCTGGTTGCTCAGTACTCATGGTGCTGGGTGCTCAGTACTCAGGGTGCTGGGTGCTCAGTGCTCAGGGTGCTGGGTGCTCAGTGCGCGGGGTGCTGGGTGCTCAGTGCTCGGGGTGCTGGGTGCTCAGTGCTCAGTGCTCAGGGTGTTCTGTGCTCAGTGCTCAGTGCTCAGGGTGCTGGTTGCTCAGTACTCAGGGTTCTGGGTGCTCAGTACTCAGGGTGCTGGGTGCTCAGTGCTCAGGGTGCTGGGTGCTCAGGACTCTGGGTGTTGGGTGCTCAGTACTCAGGGTGCTGGGTGCTCAGTGCTCGGTGTGCTGGGTGCTCAGTGCTCGGGGTGCTTGGTGCTCAGTGCTCAGGGTGCTGGGTGCTCAGTCCTCGGGGTGCTCGGTGCTCAGTACTCAGGGTGCTGGGTGCTCAGTGCTCAGGGTGCTGGGTGCTCACTCCTCGGGGTGCTCCCTGCTCAGTGCTCAGGGTGCTGGGTGTTCAGTACTCAGGTTGCTCGGTGCTCAGTACTCCGGGTTCTCAGTGCTCAGGGTGCTCAGTGCTCAGTACTCGGGGTGCTGGGTGCTCAGTACTCAGGGTGCTCAGTGCTCAGTACTCGGGGTGCTGGGTGCTCAGTGCTCAGTGTGCTCAGTGCTCAGTGCTCGGGGTGCTGGGTGCTCAGTGCTCGGCGCTGGGTGCTCAGTGCTCGAGGTGCTGGTTGCTCAGTACTCAGGGTGCTGTGTGCTCAGTGCTCAGTACTCAGCGTGCTGGGTGCTCAGTGCTCAGAGTGTTGGGTGCTCAGTACTCAGGGTGCTGGGTGCTCAGTGCTCAGTGCTCAGGGTGCTCAGTGCTCAGGGTGCTCAGTGCTCAGGGTGCTGGGTGCTCAGTGCTCGGGGTGCTGGGTGCTCAGTACTCGGGGTGCTCAGTGCTCAGTACTCAGGGTGCTGGGTGCTCAGTACTCTGGGTGCTGGGTGCTCAGTACTCAGGGTGCTGGGTGCTCAGTGCTCGGGGTGCTGGGTGCTCATTGCTCAGGGTGATCGGTGCTCAGTGCGCAGGGTGCTGGGTGCTCAGTCCTCCGGGTGCTCAGTGCTCAGGGTGCTGGGTGCTCAGTGCTCGGGGTGCTCGGTGCTCAGTACTCAGGGTGCTGAGTGCTCAGTACTCAGGGTGCTGGGTGCTCAGTACTCAGGGTGCTGGGTGCTCAGTACTCAGGGTGCTGGGTGCTCAATGCTCAGGGTGCTGGGTGCTCAGTGCTCAGGGTGCTGGGTGCTCAGTGCTCGGGGTGCTGGGTGCTCAGGGCTGTGGTGCTGGGTGCTCAGTGCTCAGTGCTCAGGGTGCTGGGTGCTCAGTGCTCAGTGCTCAGGGTGCTGGTTGCTCAGTACTCAGGGTGCTGGGTGCTCAGTACTCAGGGTGCTGGGTGCTCAGTGCTCAGTGTGCTCTGTGCTCAGTACTCAGGGTGCTGGGAGCTCAGTGCTCGGGGTGCTGCGTGCTCTGTGCTCAGGGTGCTGGGTGCTCAGTGCTCAGGGTGCTGGGTGCTCAGTACTCAGGGTGCTGGGTGCTCAGTGCTCGGGGTGCTCGGTGCTCAGTACTCAAGGTGCTGGGTGCTCAGTGCTCAGGGTGCTGGGTGCTCAGTCCTCGGGGTGCTCTGTGCTCAGTGATAAGGGTGCTGGGTGCTCAGTACTCAGGGTGCTCGGTGCTCAGTACTCAGGGTTCTCAGTGCTCAGTACTCAGGGTGCTGGGTGCTCAGTGTTCAGGGTGCTGGGTGCTCAGTACCCAGGGTGCTCAGTGCTCAGTACTCGGAGTGCTTGGTGCTCAGTACTCAGGGTGCTCAGTGCTCAGTACTCGGTGTGCTGGGTGCTCAGTGCTCAGGGTGCTCAGTGTTCAGTGCTCGGGGTGCTGGGTGCTCAGTGCTCGGGGCACTGGGTGCTCAGTGCTCGGGGTGCTGGGTGCTCAGTACTCGGGGTGCTGGGTGCTCAGTACTCAGGGTGCTCTGTGCTCAGTACTCAGTACTCAGGGTGCTGGGTGCTCAGTGCTCAGGGTGCTGGGTGCTCAGTAATCTGGGTATTGGGTGCTCAGTACTCAGCGTGCTGGGTGCTCCGTGCTCGGGGTGCTGGGTGCTCAGTGCTCGGGGAGCTCGGTGCTCAGTACTCAGGGTGCTGGGTGCTCAGTACTCAGTGCTCGGGGTCCTGGGTGCTCCGTGCTCGGGGTGCTTAGTGCTCAGTAGTCAGGGTGCTGGGTGCTCAGTACTCAGGGTGCTGGGTGCTCATTCTCGGGGTGCTGGGTGCTCAGTGCTCGGGGTGCTCGGTGCTCATTACTCAAGGTGCTGGGTGCTCAGTTCTCAGGGTGCTGGGTGCTCAGTTCTCAGGGTGCTGGGTGCTCATTCTCGGGGTGCTGGGTGCTCAGTCTCAGGGTGCTGGGTGCTCAGTGCTCAGGGTGCTGGGTGCGCAGTCCTCAGGGTGCTCAGTGCTCAGGGTGCTGGGTGCTCAGTGCTCGGGGTGCTCGGTGCTCAGTACTCAGGGTGCTGAGTGCTCATTACTCAAGGTGCTGGGTGCTCAGTTCTCAGGGTGCTGGGTGCTCAGTTCTCAGGGTGCTGGGTGCTCATTCTCGGGGTGCTGGGTGCTCAGTGCTCGGGGTGCTCGGTGCTCAGTACTCAAGGTGCTGTGTGCTCAGTTCTCAGGGTGCTGGGTGCTCAGTTCTCAGGGTGCTGGGTGCTCAGTGCTCGGGGTGCTCAGTACTCAGTGCTCGGGGTCCTGGGTGCTCCGTGCTCGGGGTGCTGGGCGCTCAGTGCTCTGGGTGCATAGTGCTCAGTACTCAGGGTGCTGGGTGCTCAGTACTCAGGGTGCTGGGTGCTCATTCTCGGGGTGCTGGGTGCTCAGTGCTCGGGGTGCTGGGTGCTCAGTACTCAGGGTGCTGGGGGCTCAGTACTCGGGGTGCTGGGTGCTCTGTACTCAGGGTGCTGGGTGCTCAGTGCTCGGGGTCCTGGGTGCTCAGTCTCAGGGTGCTGGGTGCTCAGTGCTCAGGGTGCTGGGTGCGCAGTCCTCAGGGTGCTCAGTGCTCAGGGTGCTGGGTGCTCAGTGCTCGGGGTGCTCGGTGCTCAGTACTCAGGGTGCTGAGTGCTCAGTACTCAGGATGCTGGGTGCTCAGTACTCATGGTGCTGGGTGCTCAGTACTCAGGGGGCTGGGTGCTCAGTGCTCAGGCTGCTGGGTGCTCAGTGCTCAGGGTGCTGGGTGCTCAGTGCTCGGGGTGCTGTGTGCTCAGTGCTCGGGGTGATGGGTGCTCAGTGCTCAGTGCTCAGGGTGTTGGGTGCTCAGTGCTCAGTGCTCAGGGTGCTGGGTGCTCAGTACTCAGGGTGCTGGGTGCTCAGTACTCAGGGTGCTGGGTGCTCAGTGCTCAGGGTGCTGGGTGCTCAGTACTCTGGGTGTTGGGTGCTCAGTACTCAGGGTGCTGGGTGCTCAGTGCTCGGGGTGCTGGGTGCTCAGTGCTCAGGGTGCTGTGTGCTCAGTGCTCAGGGTTCTGGGTGCTTAGTACTCAAGGTGCTGGTTGCTCAGTGCTCAGGGTGCTGGGTGCTCAGTCCTCGGGGTGCTCCGTGCTCAGTGCTCAGGGTGCTGGGTGCTCAGTACTCAGGGTACTCGGTGCTCAGTACTCAGGGTTCTCAGTGCTCAGTGCTCAGGGTGCTGGGTGCTCAGTGCTCGGGGTGCTCGGTGCTCAGTACTCAAGGTGCTGGGTGCTCAGTGCTCAGGGTGCTGGATGCTCAGTCCTCGGGGTGCTCCGTGCTCAGTGCTCAGGGTGCTGGGTGCTCAGTACTCAGGGTGCTGGGTGCTCAGTGCTCGGGGTGCTCGGTGCTCAGTACTCAAGGTGCTGGGTGCTCAGTGCTCAGGGTGCTGGGTGCTCAGTCCTCGGGGTGCTCCGTGCTCAGTGATCAGGGTGCTGGGTGCTCAGTACTCAGGGTGCTCAGTGTTCAGTACTCAGGGTTCTCAGTGCTCAGTACTCAGGGTGCTGGGTGCTCAGTGCTCAGGGTGCTGGGTGCTCAGTACTCAGGGTGCTCAGTGCTCAGTACTCGGGGTGCTGGGTGCTCAGTGCTCAGTACTCAGCGTGCTGGGTGCTCAGTGCTCGGGGTGCTGGGTCCTCAGTGCTCAGGGTGCTGGGTGCTCAGTGCTCAGGGTGCTGTGTGCTCAGTCCTCGGGGTGCTCAGTGCTCAGTGCTCGGGGTGCTGGGTGCTCAGTACTCAGGGTGCTCGGTGCTCAGTACTAAGGGTGCTCAGTGCTCAGTACTCAGGTTGCTCAGTGCTCAGTGCTTGGGGTGCTGGGTGCTCAGTACTCAGGGTGCTGGGTGCTCAGTACTCAGGGTGCTGGGTGCTCAGTGCTCTGTACTCAGCGTGCTGGGTGCTCAGTGCTCGGGGTGCTGGGTCCTCAGTGCTCAGGGTGCTGGGTGCTCAGTACTCAGGGTGCTGGGTGCTCAGTGCTCGGGGTGCTGGGTCCTCAGTGCTCAGGGTGCTGGGTGCTCAGTGCTCGGGGTGCTGGGTGCTCAGTACTCAGGGTGCTAAGTGCTCAGTACTCGGGTTGCTTGGTGCTCAGTACTCAGGGTGCTCAGTGCTCAGTACTCGGGGTGCTGGGTCCTCAGTGCTCAGGGTGCTCAGTGCTCAGTGCTCGGGGTGCTGTGTGCTCAGTGCTCGGGGCGCTGGGTGTTCAGTGCTCGGGGTGCTGGGTGCTCAGTACTCGGCGTGCTGGGTGCTCAGTGCTCAGGGTGCTCATTGCTCAGTACTCAGTGCTCAGGGTGCTCAGTGCTCAGGGTGCTGGGTGTTCAGTACTCAGGGTGCTGGGTGCTCAGTGCTCAGGGTGCTGGGTGCTCAGTACTCTGGGTGTTGGGTGCTCAGTACTCAGGGTGCTTTGTGCTCCGTGCTCGGGGTGCTGGGTGCTCAGTGCTCAGGGTGCTGGGTGCTCAGTGCTCAGGGTGCTGGGTGGTCAGTACTCAGCGTGCTGGGTGCTTAGTGCTCGAGGTGCTCGGTGCTCAGTACTCAAGGTGCTGGGTGCTCAGTGCTCAGGGTGCTGGGTGCTCAGTCCTCGGGGTGCTCCGTGCTCAGGGTGCTGGGTGCTCAGTGCTCAGGGTGCTGGGTGCTCAGTGCTCGGGGTGCTGGGTGCTGAGTGCTCAGGGTGCTGGGTGCTCAGTGCTCGGGGTGCTCGGTGCTCAGTGCTCAGGGCCCTGGGTGCTCAGTACTCAGGGTGCTGGGTGCTCAGTGCTCAGGGTGCTGGGTGCTCAGTGCTCGGGGTGCTGGGTGCTCAGTGCTCAGGGTCATCGGTGCTCAGTACTCAGGGTGCTGGGTGCTCAGTGCTCAGGGTGCTGGGTGCTCAGTCCTCAGGGTGCTCAGTGCTCAGGGTGATGGGTGCTCAGTGCTCGGGGTGCTCGGTGCTCAGTACTCAGGGTGCTGAGTGCTCAGTACTCAGGGTGCTCGGTGCTCAGTACTCATGGTGCTGGGTGCTCAGTTCTCGCGGTGCTGGGTGCTCAGTACTCAGCGTGCTGCGTGCTCAGTACTCAGTGTGCTGGGTGCTCAATACTCAGTGCTCGGGGTCCTGGGTGCTGAGTGCTCAGGGTGCTGGGTGCTCAGTGCTCTGGGTGCTGGGTGCTCAGTACTCAGGGTGCTGGGTGCTCAGTACTCAGGGTGCTGGGTGCTCAGTGCTCAGGGTGGTGGGTGCTCAGTACTCAGGGTGCTGGGTGCTCAGTACTCAGGGTGCTCGGTGCTCAGTACTCAGGGTGCTGGGTGCTCAGTGCTCAGGGTGCTGGGTACTCAGTACTCAGGGTGCTGGGTGCTCAGTACTCAGGGTGCTGGGTGCTCAGTGCTCAGGGTGCTGGGTTCTCAGTGCTCAGGGTGCTGGGTGCTCAGTACTCAGGGTGCTGGGTGCTCAGTGCTCAGGGTGATCGGTGCTCAGTACTCAGGGTGCTCAGTACTCAGGGTGCTGGGTGCTCAGTGCTCAGGGTGCTGGGTGCTCAGTACTCAGGGTGCTGGGTGCTCAGTGCTCGGGGTGCTGGGTGCTCAGTGCTCAGGGTGATCGGTGCTCAGTACTCAGGGTGCTGGGTGCTCAGTGCTCAGGGTGCTGGGTGCTCAGTCCTCAGGGTGCTCAGTGCTCAGGGTGCTGGGTGCTCAGTGCTCGGGGTGCTCGGTGCTCAGTACTCAGGGTGCTGAGTGCTCAGTACTCAGGGTGCTGGGTGCTCAGTACTCATGGTGCTGGGTGCTCAGTACTCAGGGGACTGGGTTCTCAGTGCTCAGGGTGCTGGGTGCTCAGTGCTCAAGGCGCTGGGTGCTCAGTGCTCGGGGTGCTGGGTGCTCAGTGCTCGGGGTGCTGGGTGCTCAGTACTCAGGGTGCTGGGTGCTCAGTTCTCAGGGTGCTGGGTGCTCAGTACTCTGTTTGTTGGGTGCTCAGTACTCAGGGTGCTGGGTGCTCAGTACTCAGGGTGCTTGTTGCTCAGCACTTAGATTGCTCAGTGCTCAGTGCTCGGGTGCTGGGTGCTCAGTACTCAGCGTGCTCGGTGCTCAGTACTAAGGGTGCTCAGTGCTCAGTACTCAGGTTGCTCAGTGCTCAGTGCTTGGGGTGCTGGGTGCTCAGTACTCAGGGTGCTGGGTGCTCAGTACTCAGGGTGCTGGGTGCTCAGTGCTCAGTACTCAGCGTGCTGGGTCCTCAGTGCTCAGGGTGCTGGGTGCTCAGTACTCAGGGTGCTGGGTGCTCAGTGCTCGGGGTGCTGGGTCCTCAGTGCTCAGGGTGCTCAGTGCTCAGTGGTCGGGGTGCTGGGTGCTCAGTGCTCGGGGTGCTGGATGCTCAGTGCTCACGGTGCTGGTTGCTCAGTACTCTGTGTGCTCAGTGCTCAGGGTGCTGGGTGCTCAGAACTCAGGGTGCTCGGTGCTCAGTACTCATGGTGCTGGGTGCTCATTCTCGGGGTACTGGGTGCTCAGTACTCAGGTTGCTCAGTACTCTGGGTGCTCGTGGCTCAGTACTCATGGTGCTGGGTGCTCAGTACTCAGGGTGCTGGGTGCTCAGAACTCAGGGTGCTTGGTGCTCAGTACTCAGGGTGCTGGGTGCTCAGTGCTCAGGGTTCTGGGTGCTCAGAACTCAGGGTGCTTGGTGCTCAGTACTCAGGGTGCTGGGTGCTCAGTGCTCAGGGTGCTCGGTGCTCAGTACTCATGGTGCTGGGTGCTCATTCTCGGGGTACTGGGTGCTCAGTACTCAGGTTCCTCAGTACTCTGGGTGCTCGGGGCTCAGTACTCATGGTGCTGGGTGCTCAGTTCTCAGGGTGCTCGGTGCTCAGTGTTTGGGGTGCTGGGTGCTCAGTACTCAGGGTGCTTGGTGCTCAGTGCTCAGGGTGCTGGCTGCTCAGTGCTCAGGGTGCTGGGTGCTCAGTGCTCAGTGCTCAGGGTGCTGGTTGCTCAGTACTCAGGGTGCTGGGTGCTCAGTACTCAGGGTGCTGGGTGCTCAGTGCTCAGTGTGCTCTGTGCTCAGTACTCAGGGTGCTGGGAGCTCAGTGCTCGGGGTGCTGCGTGCTCTGTGCTCAGGGTGCTGGGTGCTCAGTGCTCAGGGTGCTGGGTGCTCAGTACTCAGGGTGCTGGGTGCTCAGTGCTCGGGGTGCTCGGTGCTCAGTACTCAAGGTGCTGGGTGCTCAGTGCTCAGGGTGCTGGGTGCTCAGTCCTCGGGGTGCTCTGTGCTCAGTGATAAGGGTGCTGGGTGCTCAGTGCTCAGGGTGCTCGGTGCTCAGTACTCAGGGTTCTCAGTGCTCAGTACTCAGGGTGCTGGGTGCTCAGTGTTCAGGGTGCTGGGTGCTCAGTACCCAGGGTGCTCAGTGCTCAGTACTCGGAGTGCTTGGTGCTCAGTACTCAGGGTGCTCAGTGCTCAGTACTCGGTGTGCTGGGTGCTCAGTGCTCAGGGTGCTCAGTGTTCAGTGCTCGGGGTGCTGGGTGCTCAGTGCTCGGGGCACTGGGTGCTCAGTGCTCGGGGTGCTGGGTGCTCAGTACTCGGGGTGCTGGGTGCTCAGTACTCAGGGTGCTCTGTGCTCAGTACTCAGTACTCAGGGTGCTGGGTGCTCAGTGCTCAGGGTGCTGGGTGCTCAGTAATCTGGGTATTGGGTGCTCAGTACTCAGCGTGCTGGGTGCTCCGTGCTCGGGGTGCTGGGTGCTCAGTGCTCGGGGAGCTCGGTGCTCAGTACTCAGGGTGCTGGGTGCTCAGTACTCAGTGCTCGGGGTCCTGGGTGCTCCGTGCTCGGGGTGCTTAGTGCTCAGTAGTCAGGGTGCTGGGTGCTCAGTACTCAGGGTGCTGGGTGCTCATTCTCGGGGTGCTGGGTGCTCAGTGCTCGGGGTGCTCGGTGCTCATTACTCAAGGTGCTGGGTGCTCAGTTCTCAGGGTGCTGGGTGCTCAGTTCTCAGGGTGCTGGGTGCTCATTCTCGGGGTGCTGGGTGCTCAGTCTCAGGGTGCTGGGTGCTCAGTGCTCAGGGTGCTGGGTGCGCAGTCCTCAGGGTGCTCAGTGCTCAGGGTGCTGGGTGCTCAGTGCTCGGGGTGCTCGGTGCTCAGTACTCAGGGTGCTGAGTGCTCATTACTCAAGGTGCTGGGTGCTCAGTTCTCAGGGTGCTGGGTGCTCAGTTCTCAGGGTGCTGGGTGCTCATTCTCGGGGTGCTGGGTGCTCAGTGCTCGGGGTGCTCGGTGCTCAGTACTCAAGGTGCTGTGTGCTCAGTTCTCAGGGTGCTGGGTGCTCAGTTCTCAGGGTGCTGGGTGCTCAGTGCTCGGGGTGCTCAGTACTCAGTGCTCGGGGTCCTGGGTGCTCCGTGCTCGGGGTGCTGGGCGCTCAGTGCTCTGGGTGCATAGTGCTCAGTACTCAGGGTGCTGGGTGCTCAGTACTCAGGGTGCTGGGTGCTCATTCTCGGGGTGCTGGGTGCTCAGTGCTCGGGGTGCTGGGTGCTCAGTACTCAGGGTGCTGGGGGCTCAGTACTCGGGGTGCTGGGTGCTCTGTACTCAGGGTGCTGGGTGCTCAGTGCTCGGGGTCCTGGGTGCTCAGTCTCAGGGTGCTGGGTGCTCAGTGCTCAGGGTGCTGGGTGCGCAGTCCTCAGGGTGCTCAGTGCTCAGGGTGCTGGGTGCTCAGTGCTCGGGGTGCTCGGTGCTCAGTACTCAGGGTGCTGAGTGCTCAGTACTCAGGATGCTGGGTGCTCAGTACTCATGGTGCTGGGTGCTCAGTACTCAGGGGGCTGGGTGCTCAGTGCTCAGGGTGCTGGGTGCTCAGTGCTCAGGGTGCTGGGTGCTCAGTGCTCGGGGTGCTGTGTGCTCAGTGCTCGGGGTGATGGGTGCTCAGTGCTCAGTGCTCAGGGTGTTGGGTGCTCAGTGCTCAGTGCTCAGGGTGCTGGGTGCTCAGTACTCAGGGTGCTGGGTGCTCAGTACTCAGGGTGCTGGGTGCTCAGTGCTCAGGGTGCTGGGTGCTCAGTACTCTGGGTGTTGGGTGCTCAGTACTCAGGGTGCTGGGTGCTCAGTGCTCGGGGTGCTGGGTGCTCAGTGCTCAGGGTGCTGTGTGCTCAGTGCTCAGGGTTCTGGGTGCTTAGTACTCAAGGTGCTGGTTGCTCAGTGCTCAGGGTGCTGGGTGCTCAGTCCTCGGGGTGCTCCGTGCTCAGTGCTCAGGGTGCTGGGTGCTCAGTACTCAGGGTACTCGGTGCTCAGTACTCAGGGTTCTCAGTGCTCAGTGCTCAGGGTGCTGGGTGCTCAGTGCTCGGGGTGCTCGGTGCTCAGTACTCAAGGTGCTGGGTGCTCAGTGCTCAGGGTGCTGGATGCTCAGTCCTCGGGGTGCTCCGTGCTCAGTGCTCAGGGTGCTGGGTGCTCAGTACTCAGGGTGCTGGGTGCTCAGTGCTCGGGGTGCTCGGTGCTCAGTACTCAAGGTGCTGGGTGCTCAGTGCTCAGGGTGCTGGGTGCTCAGTCCTCGGGGTGCTCCGTGCTCAGTGATCAGGGTGCTGGGTGCTCAGTACTCAGGGTGCTCAGTGTTCAGTACTCAGGGTTCTCAGTGCTCAGTACTCAGGGTGCTGGGTGCTCAGTGCTCAGGGTGCTGGGTGCTCAGTACTCAGGGTGCTCAGTGCTCAGTACTCGGGGTGCTGGGTGCTCAGTGCTCAGTACTCAGCGTGCTGGGTGCTCAGTGCTCGGGGTGCTGGGTCCTCAGTGCTCAGGGTGCTGGGTGCTCAGTGCTCAGGGTGCTGTGTGCTCAGTCCTCGGGGTGCTCAGTGCTCAGTGCTCGGGGTGCTGGGTGCTCAGTACTCAGGGTGCTCGGTGCTCAGTACTAAGGGTGCTCAGTGCTCAGTACTCAGGTTGCTCAGTGCTCAGTGCTTGGGGTGCTGGGTGCTCAGTACTCAGGGTGCTGGGTGCTCAGTACTCAGGGTGCTGGGTGCTCAGTGCTCTGTACTCAGCGTGCTGGGTGCTCAGTGCTCGGGGTGCTGGGTCCTCAGTGCTCAGGGTGCTGGGTGCTCAGTACTCAGGGTGCTGGGTGCTCAGTGCTCGGGGTGCTGGGTCCTCAGTGCTCAGGGAGCTGGGTGCTCAGTGCTCGGGGTGCTGGGTGCTCAGTACTCAGGGTGCTAAGTGCTCAGTACTCGGGTTGCTTGGTGCTCAGTACTCAGGGTGCTCAGTGCTCAGTACTCGGGGTGCTGGGTCCTCAGTGCTCAGGGTGCTCAGTGCTCAGTGCTCGGGGTGCTGTGTGCTCAGTGCTCGGGGCGCTGGGTGTTCAGTGCTCGGGGTGCTGGGTGCTCAGTACTCGGCGTGCTGGGTGCTCAGTGCTCAGGGTGCTCATTGCTCAGTACTCAGTGCTCAGGGTGCTCAGTGCTCAGGGTGCTGGGTGTTCAGTACTCAGGGTGCTGGGTGCTCAGTGCTCAGGGTGCTGGGTGCTCAGTACTCTGGGTGTTGGGTGCTCAGTACTCAGGGTGCTTTGTGCTCCGTGCTCGGGGTGCTGGGTGCTCAGTGCTCAGGGTGCTGGGTGCTCAGTGCTCAGGGTGCTGGGTGGTCAGTACTCAGCGTGCTGGGTGCTTAGTGCTCGAGGTGCTCGGTGCTCAGTACTCAAGGTGCTGGGTGCTCAGTGCTCAGGGTGCTGGGTGCTCAGTCCTCGGGGTGCTCCGTGCTCAGGGTGCTGGGTGCTCAGTGCTCAGGGTGCTGGGTGCTCAGTGCTCGGGGTGCTGGGTGCTGAGTGCTCAGGGTGCTGGGTGCTCAGTGCTCGGGGTGCTCGGTGCTCAGTGCTCAGGGCCCTGGGTGCTCAGTACTCAGGGTGCTGGGTGCTCAGTGCTCAGGGTGCTGGGTGCTCAGTGCTCGGGGTGCTGGGTGCTCAGTGCTCAGGGTCATCGGTGCTCAGTACTCAGGGTGCTGGGTGCTCAGTGCTCAGGGTGCTGGGTGCTCAGTCCTCAGGGTGCTCAGTGCTCAGGGTGATGGGTGCTCAGTGCTCGGGGTGCTCGGTGCTCAGTACTCAGGGTGCTGAGTGCTCAGTACTCAGGGTGCTCGGTGCTCAGTACTCATGGTGCTGGGTGCTCAGTTCTCGCGGTGCTGGGTGCTCAGTACTCAGCGTGCTGCGTGCTCAGTACTCAGTGTGCTGGGTGCTCAATACTCAGTGCTCGGGGTCCTGGGTGCTGAGTGCTCAGGGTGCTGGGTGCTCAGTGCTCTGGGTGCTGGGTGCTCAGTACTCAGGGTGCTGGGTGCTCAGTACTCAGGGTGCTGGGTGCTCAGTGCTCAGGGTGGTGGGTGCTCAGTACTCAGGGTGCTGGGTGCTCAGTGCTCAGGGTGCTGGGTGCTCAGTACTCAGGGTGCTGGGTGCTCAGTGCTCGGGGTGCTGGGTGCTCAGTGCTCAGGGTGATCGGTGCTCAGTACTCAGGGTGCTGGGTGCTCAGTGCTCAGGGTGCTGGGTGCTCAGTCCTCAGGGTGCTCAGTGCTCAGGGTGCTGGGTGCTCAGTGCTCGGGGTGCTCGGTGCTCAGTACTCAGGGTGCTGAGTGCTCAGTACTCAGGGTGCTGGGTGCTCAGTACTCATGGTGCTGGGTGCTCAGTACTCAGGGGACTGGGTGCTCAGTGCTCAGGGTGCTGGGTGCTCAGTGCTCAAGGCGCTGGGTGCTCAGTGCTCGGGGTGCTGGGTGCTCAGTGCTCGGGGTGCTGGGTGCTCAGTACTCAGGGTGCTGGGTGCTCAGTTCTCAGGGTGCTGGGTGCTCAGTACTCTGTTTGTTGGGTGCTCAGTACTCAGGGTGCTGGGTGCTCAGTACTCAGGGTGCTTGTTGCTCAGCACTTAGTTTGCTCAGTGCTCAGTGCTCGGGTGCTTGGTGCTCAGTACTCAGCGTGCTCGGTGCTCAGTACTAAGGGTGCTCAGTGCTCAGTACTCAGGTTGCTCAGTGCTCAGTGCTTGGGGTGCTGGGTGCTCAGTACTCAGGGTGCTCCGTGCTCAGTACTCAGGGTGCTGGGTGCTCAGTGCTCAGTACTCAGCGTGCTGGGTCCTCAGTGCTCAGGGTGCTGGGTGCTCAGTACTCAGGGTGCTGGGTGCTCAGTGCTCGGGGTGCTGGGTCCTCAGTGCTCAGGGTGCTCAGTGCTCAGTGGTCGGGGTGCTGGGTGCTCAGTGCTCGGGGTGCTGGATGCTCAGTGCTCACGGTGCTGGTTGCTCAGTACTCTGTGTGCTCAGTGCTCAGGGTGCTGGGTGCTCAGAACTCAGGGTGCTCGGTGCTCAGTACTCATGGTGCTGGGTGCTCATTCTCGGGGTACTGGGTGCTCAGTACTCAGGTTGCTCAGTACTCTGGGTGCTCGTGGCTCAGTACTCATGGTGCTGGGTGCTCAGTACTCAGGGTGCTGGGTGCTCAGAACTCAGGGTGCTTGGTGCTCAGTACTCAGGGTGCTGGGTGCTCAGTGCTCAGGGTTCTGGGTGCTCAGAACTCAGGGTGCTTGGTGCTCAGTACTCAGGGTGCTGGGTGCTCAGTGCTCAGGGTGCTCGGTGCTCAGTACTCATGGTGCTGGGTGCTCATTCTCGGGGTACTGGGTGCTCAGTACTCAGGTTCCTCAGTACTCTGGGTGCTCGGGGCTCAGTACTCATGGTGCTGGGTGCTCAGTTCTCAGGGTGCTCGGTGCTCAGTGTTTGGGGTGCTGGGTGCTCAGTACTCAGGGTGCTTGGTGCTCAGTGCTCAGGGTGCTGGCTGCTCAGTGCTCAGGGTGCTGGGTGCTCAGTACTTAGTGCTCAGGATGCTGGGTGCTCAGTGCTCAGGGTGCTGGGTGCTCAGTGCTCAGGGTGGTCAGTGCTCAGTGCTCAGTACTCAGGGTGCTTGGTGCTCAGTACTCAGGGTGCTGGGTGCTCAGTGCTCGGGTTACCCGGTCCTCAGTGCTCGGGTTGCTCGGTGCTCAGTACTCAAGGTGCTGAGTGCTCAGTGCTCAGGGTGCTGGGTGCTCAGTGCTCAGTGTGCTGGGTGCTCAGTGCTCAGCGTGCTTGATGCTCAGTACTCAGGGTGTTGGGTGCTCAGTGCTCAGGGTGCTGGGTGCTCAGTGCTCGGGGTGCTGGGTGCTCATTACTCAGGGTGCTGGGTGCTCAGTACTCAAGGTGCAGGGTGCTTAGTACTAGGGGTGCTGGGTGCTCAGTGCCCAGTGCTCAGGATGCTGGGTGCTCAGTGCTCGGGCTGCTGGGTGCTCAGTGCTCAGGGTGCTGGGTGCTCAGTACTCAGGGTGCTGGGTTCTCAGTACTCAGGGTGCTGGGTGCACAGTGCTAGGGGTGCTGGGTCCTCAGTGCTCGGGGTCTGGGTGCTCAGTACTCAGGGTGCTGGGTGCTCAGTACTCAGGGTGCTGGGTGCTCAGTGCTCAGGGTGCTGGGTGCTCAGTGCTCTGGGTGCTGGGTGCTCAGAGCTCAGGGTGCTGGGTGCTCAGTGCTCAGGGTGCTGGGTGCTCAGTGATCGGGGTGTTGGGTGCTGAGTGCTCAGGGTGCTGGGTGCTCAGTGCTCCGGGTGCTCGGTGCTCAGTGCTCAGTGTCCTGGGTGCTCAGTACTCAGGGTGCTGGGTGCTTAGTACTCAGGGTGCTCAGTGCTCAGTACACAGGGTGCTGGGTGCTCAGTGCTAGGGGTGCTGGGTGCTCAGTGCTCAGTAGTCAGGGTGCTGGGTGCTCAGTGCTCAGGGTGCTGAGTGCTCAGTACTCAGCGTGCTGGGTGCTCAGTACTCAGGGTGCTGGGTGCTCAGTGCTCAGGGTGCTGGGTGCTCCGTGCTCAGTGTGCTGGGTGCTCAGTGCTCAGGGTGCTGGGTGCTCAGTACTCAGCGTGCTGGGTGCTCAGTTCTCAGGGTGCTGGGTGCTCAGTGCTCAGGGTGCTGAGTGCTCAGTACTCAGCGTGCTGGGTGCTCAGTTCTCAGGGTGCTGGGTGCTCAGTGCTCAGGGTGCTGGGTGCTCAGTACTCAGGGTGCTGGGTGCTCAGTGCTCAGTGTGCTGGGTGTTCAGTGCTCAGGGTGCTGGGTGCTCAGTACTCAGTGCTCGGGGTCCTGGGTGATCCGTGCTCGGGGTGCTGGGTGCTCAGTACTCAGGGTGCTGGGTGCTCATTCTCGGGGTGCTGGGTGCTCAGTGCTCGGTGTGCCGGGTGCTCAGTGCTCAGGGTGCTGGGGGCTCAGTACTCAGGGTGCTGGGTGCTCAGTACTCAGGGTGCTCGGTTCTCAGTACTCAGGGTGCTGGGTGCTCATTCTCGGGGTGCTGGGTGCTCAGTGCTCGGGTTGCTGGGTGGTCAGTACTCAGGGTGCTGGGGGCTCAGTACTCAGGGTGCTGGGTGCTCAGTACTCAGGGTGATCTGTTCTCAGTACTCAGGGTGCTGGGTGCTCAGTGCTCGGGGTGCTGGGTGCTCAGTACTCGGGGTGCTCAGTACTCAGGGTACTGGGTGCTCAGTACTCAGGGTGCTGGGTGCTCAGTGCTCGGGGTGCTCGGTGCTCAGTACTCGGGGTGCTGGGTGCTCAGTACTCGGGGTGCTGGTTGCTCAGTGCTCAGGGTGCTGGGTGCTCAGTGCTCGGGGTGCTGGGTGCTCAGTGCTGAGGGTGCTGGCTGCTCAGTGCTCAGGGTGCTGGGTGCTCAGTACTCAGTGTGCTAGGTGCTCAGTACTCAGGGTGCTCAGTGCTCAGTACTCAGCGTGCTTTGTGCTCAGTGCTCAGGGTGCTGGGTGCTCAGTACTCAGGGTGCTGGGTGCTCAGTACTCAGGGTGCTGGGTGCTCAGTACTCAGGGTGCTGGGTGCTCAGTGCTCGGGGTGCTGGGTGCTCAGTGCTCGGGGTGCTGGGTGCTCAGTGCTCGGGGTGCTGGGTGCTCAGTGCTCGGGGTGCTGGGTGCTCAGTGCTCGGGGTGCTGGGTGCTCAGTGCTCGGGGTGCTGGGTGCTCAGTACTCAGGGTGCTGGGGGCTCAGTACTCAGGGTGCTGGGTGCTCAGTGTTCAGGGTGCTGGGTGCTCAGTCCTCAGGGTGCTGGGTGCTCAGTACGCAGGGTGTTCGGTGCTCAGTACTCAGGGTACTCAGTGCTCAGTACTCAGGGTGCTGGTTGCTCAGTGCTCGGGGTGCTCGGTGCTCAGTACTCAGAGTGCTGGGTGCTCAGTACTCAGGGTGCTGGGTGCTCAGTACTCAGGGTGCTGGGTGCTCAGTACTCAGGGTGCTGGGTGCTCAGTACTCAGGGTGCTGGGTGCTCAGTTCTCAGGGTGCTGTGTGCTCAGTACTCAGGGTGCTTGGTGCTCAGTACTTAGTGTGCTCGGTGCTCAGTACTCAGGGTGCTGGGTGCTCAGTGCTCAGGGTGCTTTGTACTCAGTACTCAGGGTTCTGGGTGCTCAGTACTCAGGGTGCTGGGTGCTCAGTGCTCAGGGTGCTGGGTGCTCAGTGCTCAGGGTGCTGGGTGCTCAGTACTCAGGGTGCTGGGTGCTCAGTGCTCAGGGTGATCGGTGCTCAGTACTCAGGGTGCTCAGTACTCAGGGTGCTGGGTGCTCAGTGCTCGGTGTGCTGGGTGCTCAGTGCTCAGGGTGCTGGGTGCTCAGTGCTCGGGGTGCTCGGTGCTCAGGGTGCTGGGTGCTCAGTCCTCAGGGTGCTCAGTGCTCAGGGTGCTGGGTGCTCAGTGCTCGGGGTGCTCGGTGCTCAGTACTCAGGGTGCTGGGTGCTCAGTACTCATGGTGCTGGGTGCTCAGTACTCAGGGGGCTGGGTGCTCAGTGCTCAGGGTGCTGGGTGCTCAGTGCTCAGGGCGCTGGGTGCTCAGTGCTCTGGGTGCTGGGTGCTCAGTGCTCGGGGTGCTGGGTGGTCAGTGCTCAGTGCTCAGGGTGCTGGGTGCTCAGTGCTCAGTGCTCAGGGTGCTGGGTGCTCAGTACTCAGGGTGCTGGGTGCTCAGTACTCAGGGTGCTGGGAGCTCAGTGATCAGGGTGCTGGGTGCTCAGTACTCAAGGTGCTGGGTGCTCAGTGCTCAGGTTGCGGGGTGCTCAGTCCTCGGGGTGCTCCGTGCTCAGTGCTCAGGGGGCTGGGTGCTCAGTACTCAGGGTGCTCGGTGCTCAGTACTCAGGGTTCTCAGTGCTCAGGGTGCTGGGTGCTCAGTACTCAGGGTGCTCAGTGCTCAGTACTCGGGGTGCTGGGTGCTCAGTACTCAGGGCGCTCAGTGCTCAGTACTCGGGGTGCTGGGTGCTCAGTGCTCAGTGTGCTCAGTGCTCAGTGCTCGGGGTGCTGGGTGCTCAGTGCTCGGGGCGCTGGGTGCTCAGTGCTCGGGGTGCTGGGTGCTCAGTACTCAGGGTGCTGTGTGCTCAGTGCTCAGTACTCAGCGTGCTGGGTGCTCAGTGCTCAGAGTGTTGGGTGCTCAGTACTCAGGGTTCTGGGTGCTCAGTGCTCAGTGCTCAGGGTGCTCAGTGCTCAGGGTGCTCAGTGCTCAGGGTGCTGGGTGCTCAGGGTGCTGGGTGCTCAGTTCTCGGGGTGCTGGGTGCTCAGTGCTCAGTGCTCAGGGTGCTGGGTGCTCAGTGCTGAGTGCTCAGGGTGCTGGGTGTTCAGTACTCAGGGTGCTCGGTGCTCAGTGCTCAGGGTGCTGGGTGCTCAGTACTCAGGGTGCTGGGTGCTCAGTGCTCGGGGTGCTGGGTGCTCAGTGCTCAGGGTGATCAGTGCTCAGTACTCAGGGTGCTGGGTTCTCAGTGCTCTGGGTGCTGGGTGCTCAGTCCTCAGGGTGCTCAGTACTCAGGATGCTCTGTGCTCAGTGCTCAGTACTCAGGGTGCTCAGTACTCAGGGTGCTGGGTGCTCAGTGCTCGGGGTGCTGGGTGCTCAGTACTCAGGGTGCTGGGTGCTCAGTACTCGGGGTGCTGGGTGCTCAGTGCTCAGGGTGCTGGGTGCTCAGTGCTCGGGGTGCTGGGTGCTCACTGCTCAGAGTGATCGGTGCTAAGTGCTCAGAGTGCTGGGTGCTCAGTCCTCCGGGTGCTCAGTGCTCAGGGTGCAGGGTGCTCATTGCTTGGTGTGCTCGGTGCTCAGTACTCAGGGTGCTCAGTGCTCAGTACTCAGGGTGTTGGGTGCTCAGTACTCAGGTTGCTTGTTGCTCAGTACTCAGGGTGCTGGGTGCTCAGTGCTCAGGGTGCTGGCTGCTCAGTGCTCAGGGTGCTGGGTGCTCAGTACTTAGTGCTCAGGATGCTGGGTGCTCAGTGCTCAGGGTGCTGGGTGCTCAGTGCTCAAGGTGGTCAGTGCTCAGTGCTCAGTACTTAGGGTGCTTGGTGCTCAGTACTCAGGGTGCTGGGTGCTCAGTGCTCGGGTTACCCGGTGCTCAGTGCTCGGGTTGCTCGGTGCTCAGTACTCAAGGTGCTGAGTGCTCAGTGCTCAGGGTGCTGGGTGCTCAGTGCTCAGGGTGCTGGGTGCTCAGTGCTCAGCGTGCTAGATGCTCAGTACTCAGGGTGTTGGGTGCTCAGTGCTCAGGGTGCTGGGTGCTCAGTGCTCGGGGTGCTGGGTGCTCATTACTCAGGGTGCTGGGTGCTCAGTACTCAGGGTGCAGGGTGCTTAGTACTAGGGGTGCTGGGTGCTCAGTGCCCAGTGCTCAGGATGCTGGGTGCTCAGTGCTCGGGCTGCTGGGTGCTCAGTGCTCAGGGTGCTGGGTGCTCAGTACTCAGGGTGCTGGGTTCTCAGTACTCAGGGTGCTGGGTGCACTGTGCTAGGGGTGCTGGGTCCTCAGTGCTCGGGGTCTGGGTGCTCAGTACTCAGGGTGCTGGGTGCTCAGTACTCAGGGTGCTGGGTGCTCAGTGCTCAGGGTGCTGGGTGCTCAGTGCTCTGGGTGCTGGGTGCTCAGTGCTCAGGGTGCTGGGTGCTCAGTGCTCAGGGTGCTGGGTGCTCAGTACTCAGCGTGCTGGGTGCTCAGTACTCAGGGTGCTGGGTGCTCAGTGCTCAGGGTGCTGGGTGCTCCGTGCTCAGTGTGCTGGGTGCTCAGTGCTCAGTACTCAGGGTGCTGGGTGCTCAGTGCTCAGGGTGCTGAGTGCTCAGTACTCAGCGTGCTGGGTGCTCAGTACTCAGGGTGCTGGGTGCTCAGTGCTCAGGGTGCTGGGTGCTCCGTGCTCAGTGTGCTGGGTGCTCAGTGCTCAGGGTGCTGGGTGCTCAGTACTCAGCGTGCTGGGTGCTCAGTACTCAGGGTGCTGGGTGCTCAGTGCTCAGGGTGCTGAGTGCTCAGTACTCAGCGTGCTGGGTGCTCAGTTCTCAGGGTGCTGGGTGCTCAGTGCTCAGGGTGCTGGGTGCTCAGTACTCAGGGTGCTGGGTGCTCAGTGCTCAGTGTGCTGGGTGTTCAGTGCTCAGGGTGCTGGGTGCTCAGTACTCAGTGCTCGGGGTCCTGGGTGATCCGTGCTCGGGGTCCTGGGTGCTCAGTACTCAGGGTGCTGGGTGCTCATTCTCGGGGTGCTGGGTGCTCAGTGCTCGGTGTGCCGGGTGCTCAGTGCTCAGGGTGCTGGGGGCTCAGTACTCAGGGTGCTGGGTGCTCAGAACTCAGGGTGCTTGGTGCTCAGTACTCAGGGTGCTGGGTGCTCAGTGCTCAGGGTTCTGGGTGCTCAGAACTCAGGGTGCTTGGTGCTCAGTACTCAGGGTGCTGGGTGCTCAGTGCTCAGGGTGCTCGGTGCTCAGTACTCATGGTGCTGGGTGCTCATTCTCGGGGTACTGGGTGCTCAGTACTCAGGTTCCTCAGTACTCTGGGTGCTCGGGGCTCAGTACTCATGGTGCTGGGTGCTCAGTTCTCAGGGTGCTCGGTGCTCAGTGTTTGGGGTGCTGGGTGCTCAGTACTCAGGGTGCTTGGTGCTCAGTGCTCAGGGTGCTGGCTGCTCAGTGCTCAGGGTGCTGGGTGCTCAGTACTTAGTGCTCAGGATGCTGGGTGCTCAGTGCTCAGGGTGCTGGGTGCTCAGTGCTCAGGGTGGTCAGTGCTCAGTGCTCAGTACTCAGGGTGCTTGGTGCTCAGTACTCAGGGTGCTGGGTGCTCAGTGCTCGGGTTACCCGGTCCTCAGTGCTCGGGTTGCTCGGTGCTCAGTACTCAAGGTGCTGAGTGCTCAGTGCTCAGGGTGCTGGGTGCTCAGTGCTCAGTGTGCTGGGTGCTCAGTGCTCAGCGTGCTTGATGCTCAGTACTCAGGGTGTTGGGTGCTCAGTGCTCAGGGTGCTGGGTGCTCAGTGCTCGGGGTGCTGGGTGCTCATTACTCAGGGTGCTGGGTGCTCAGTACTCAAGGTGCAGGGTGCTTAGTACTAGGGGTGCTGGGTGCTCAGTGCCCAGTGCTCAGGATGCTGGGTGCTCAGTGCTCGGGCTGCTGGGTGCTCAGTGCTCAGGGTGCTGGGTGCTCAGTACTCAGGGTGCTGGGTTCTCAGTACTCAGGGTGCTGGGTGCACAGTGCTAGGGGTGCTGGGTCCTCAGTGCTCGGGGTCTGGGTGCTCAGTACTCAGGGTGCTGGGTGCTCAGTACTCAGGGTGCTGGGTGCTCAGTGCTCAGGGTGCTGGGTGCTCAGTGCTCTGGGTGCTGGGTGCTCAGAGCTCAGGGTGCTGGGTGCTCAGTGCTCAGGGTGCTGGGTGCTCAGTGATCGGGGTGTTGGGTGCTGAGTGCTCAGGGTGCTGGGTGCTCAGTGCTCCGGGTGCTCGGTGCTCAGTGCTCAGTGTCCTGGGTGCTCAGTACTCAGGGTGCTGGGTGCTTAGTACTCAGGGTGCTCAGTGCTCAGTACACAGGGTGCTGGGTGCTCAGTGCTAGGGGTGCTGGGTGCTCAGTGCTCAGTAGTCAGGGTGCTGGGTGCTCAGTGCTCAGGGTGCTGAGTGCTCAGTACTCAGCGTGCTGGGTGCTCAGTACTCAGGGTGCTGGGTGCTCAGTGCTCAGGGTGCTGGGTGCTCCGTGCTCAGTGTGCTGGGTGCTCAGTGCTCAGGGTGCTGGGTGCTCAGTACTCAGCGTGCTGGGTGCTCAGTTCTCAGGGTGCTGGGTGCTCAGTGCTCAGGGTGCTGAGTGCTCAGTACTCAGCGTGCTGGGTGCTCAGTTCTCAGGGTGCTGGGTGCTCAGTGCTCAGGGTGCTGGGTGCTCAGTACTCAGGGTGCTGGGTGCTCAGTGCTCAGTGTGCTGGGTGTTCAGTGCTCAGGGTGCTGGGTGCTCAGTACTCAGTGCTCGGGGTCCTGGGTGATCCGTGCTCGGGGTGCTGGGTGCTCAGTACTCAGGGTGCTGGGTGCTCATTCTCGGGGTGCTGGGTGCTCAGTGCTCGGTGTGCCGGGTGCTCAGTGCTCAGGGTGCTGGGGGCTCAGTACTCAGGGTGCTGGGTGCTCAGTACTCAGGGTGCTCGGTTCTCAGTACTCAGGGTGCTGGGTGCTCATTCTCGGGGTGCTGGGTGCTCAGTGCTCGGGTTGCTGGGTGGTCAGTACTCAGGGTGCTGGGGGCTCAGTACTCAGGGTGCTGGGTGCTCAGTACTCAGGGTGATCTGTTCTCAGTACTCAGGGTGCTGGGTGCTCAGTGCTCGGGGTGCTGGGTGCTCAGTACTCGGGGTGCTCAGTACTCAGGGTACTGGGTGCTCAGTACTCAGGGTGCTGGGTGCTCAGTGCTCGGGGTGCTCGGTGCTCAGTACTCGGGGTGCTGGGTGCTCAGTACTCGGGGTGCTGGTTGCTCAGTGCTCAGGGTGCTGGGTGCTCAGTGCTCGGGGTGCTGGGTGCTCAGTGCTGAGGGTGCTGGCTGCTCAGTGCTCAGGGTGCTGGGTGCTCAGTACTCAGTGTGCTAGGTGCTCAGTACTCAGGGTGCTCAGTGCTCAGTACTCAGCGTGCTGGGTGCTCAGTGCTCAGGGTCCTCGGTGCTCAGTACTCAGGGTGCTCAGTGCTCAGTACTCAGCGTGCTTTGTGCTCAGTGCTCAGGGTGCTGGGTGCTCAGTACTCAGGGTGCTGGGTGCTCAGTACTCAGGGTGCTGGGTGCTCAGTACTCAGGGTGCTGGGTGCTCAGTGCTCGGGGTGCTGGGTGCTCAGTGCTCGGGGTGCTGGGTGCTCAGTGCTCGGGGTGCTGGGTGCTCAGTGCTCGGGGTGCTGGGTGCTCAGTGCTCGGGGTGCTGGGTGCTCAGTGCTCGGGGTGCTGGGTGCTCAGTACTCAGGGTGCTGGGGGCTCAGTACTCAGGGTGCTGGGTGCTCAGTGTTCAGGGTGCTGGGTGCTCAGTCCTCAGGGTGCTGGGTGCTCAGTACGCAGGGTGTTCGGTGCTCAGTACTCAGGGTACTCAGTGCTCAGTACTCAGGGTGCTGGTTGCTCAGTGCTCGGGGTGCTCGGTGCTCAGTACTCAGAGTGCTGGGTGCTCAGTACTCAGGGTGCTGGGTGCTCAGTACTCAGGGTGCTGGGTGCTCAGTACTCAGGGTGCTGGGTGCTCAGTACTCAGGGTGCTGGGTGCTCAGTTCTCAGGGTGCTGTGTGCTCAGTACTCAGGGTGCTTGGTGCTCAGTACTTAGTGTGCTCGGTGCTCAGTACTCAGGGTGCTGGGTGCTCAGTGCTCAGGGTGCTTTGTACTCAGTACTCAGGGTTCTGGGTGCTCAGTACTCAGGGTGCTGGGTGCTCAGTGCTCAGGGTGCTGGGTGCTCAGTGCTCAGGGTGCTGGGTGCTCAGTACTCAGGGTGCTGGGTGCTCAGTGCTCAGGGTGATCGGTGCTCAGTACTCAGGGTGCTCAGTACTCAGGGTGCTGGGTGCTCAGTGCTCGGTGTGCTGGGTGCTCAGTGCTCAGGGTGCTGGGTGCTCAGTGCTCGGGGTGCTCGGTGCTCAGGGTGCTGGGTGCTCAGTCCTCAGGGTGCTCAGTGCTCAGGGTGCTGGGTGCTCAGTGCTCGGGGTGCTCGGTGCTCAGTACTCAGGGTGCTGGGTGCTCAGTACTCATGGTGCTGGGTGCTCAGTACTCAGGGGGCTGGGTGCTCAGTGCTCAGGGTGCTGGGTGCTCAGTGCTCAGGGCGCTGGGTGCTCAGTGCTCTGGGTGCTGGGTGCTCAGTGCTCGGGGTGCTGGGTGGTCAGTGCTCAGTGCTCAGGGTGCTGGGTGCTCAGTGCTCAGTGCTCAGGGTGCTGGGTGCTCAGTACTCAGGGTGCTGGGTGCTCAGTACTCAGGGTGCTGGGAGCTCAGTGATCAGGGTGCTGGGTGCTCAGTACTCAAGGTGCTGGGTGCTCAGTGCTCAGGTTGCGGGGTGCTCAGTCCTCGGGGTGCTCCGTGCTCAGTGCTCAGGGGGCTGGGTGCTCAGTACTCAGGGTGCTCGGTGCTCAGTACTCAGGGTTCTCAGTGCTCAGGGTGCTGGGTGCTCAGTACTCAGGGTGCTCAGTGCTCAGTACTCGGGGTGCTGGGTGCTCAGTACTCAGGGCGCTCAGTGCTCAGTACTCGGGGTGCTGGGTGCTCAGTGCTCAGTGTGCTCAGTGCTCAGTGCTCGGGGTGCTGGGTGCTCAGTGCTCGGGGCGCTGGGTGCTCAGTGCTCGGGGTGCTGGGTGCTCAGTACTCAGGGTGCTGTGTGCTCAGTGCTCAGTACTCAGCGTGCTGGGTGCTCAGTGCTCAGAGTGTTGGGTGCTCAGTACTCAGGGTTCTGGGTGCTCAGTGCTCAGTGCTCAGGGTGCTCAGTGCTCAGGGTGCTCAGTGCTCAGGGTGCTGGGTGCTCAGGGTGCTGGGTGCTCAGTTCTCGGGGTGCTGGGTTCTCAGTGCTCAGTGCTCAGGGTGCTGGGTGCTCAGTGCTGAGTGCTCAGGGTGCTGGGTGTTCAGTACTCAGGGTGCTCGGTGCTCAGTGCTCAGGGTGCTGGGTGCTCAGTACTCAGGGTGCTGGGTGCTCAGTGCTCGGGGTGCTGGGTGCTCAGTGCTCAGGGTGATCAGTGCTCAGTACTCAGGGTGCTGGGTTCTCAGTGCTCTGGGTGCTGGGTGCTCAGTCCTCAGGGTGCTCAGTACTCAGGATGCTCTGTGCTCAGTGCTCAGTACTCAGGGTGCTCAGTACTCAGGGTGCTGGGTGCTCAGTGCTCGGGGTGCTGGGTGCTCAGTACTCAGGGTGCTGGGTGCTCAGTACTCGGGGTGCTGGGTGCTCAGTGCTCAGGGTGCTGGGTGCTCAGTGCTCGGGGTGCTGGGTGCTCACTGCTCAGAGTGATCGGTGCTAAGTGCTCAGAGTGCTGGGTGCTCAGTCCTCCGGGTGCTCAGTGCTCAGGGTGCAGGGTGCTCATTGCTTGGTGTGCTCGGTGCTCAGTACTCAGGGTGCTCAGTGCTCAGTACTCAGGGTGTTGGGTGCTCAGTACTCAGGTTGCTTGTTGCTCAGTACTCAGGGTGCTGGGTGCTCAGTGCTCAGGGTGCTGGCTGCTCAGTGCTCAGGGTGCTGGGTGCTCAGTACTTAGTGCTCAGGATGCTGGGTGCTCAGTGCTCAGGGTGCTGGGTGCTCAGTGCTCAAGGTGGTCAGTGCTCAGTGCTCAGTACTTAGGGTGCTTGGTGCTCAGTACTCAGGGTGCTGGGTGCTCAGTGCTCGGGTTACCCGGTGCTCAGTGCTCGGGTTGCTCGGTGCTCAGTACTCAAGGTGCTGAGTGCTCAGTGCTCAGGGTGCTGGGTGCTCAGTGCTCAGGGTGCTGGGTGCTCAGTGCTCAGCGTGCTAGATGCTCAGTACTCAGGGTGTTGGGTGCTCAGTGCTCAGGGTGCTGGGTGCTCAGTGCTCGGGGTGCTGGGTGCTCATTACTCAGGGTGCTGGGTGCTCAGTACTCAGGGTGCAGGGTGCTTAGTACTAGGGGTGCTGGGTGCTCAGTGCCCAGTGCTCAGGATGCTGGGTGCTCAGTGCTCGGGCTGCTGGGTGCTCAGTGCTCAGGGTGCTGGGTGCTCAGTACTCAGGGTGCTGGGTTCTCAGTACTCAGGGTGCTGGGTGCACTGTGCTAGGGGTGCTGGGTCCTCAGTGCTCGGGGTCTGGGTGCTCAGTACTCAGGGTGCTGGGTGCTCAGTACTCAGGGTGCTGGGTGCTCAGTGCTCAGGGTGCTGGGTGCTCAGTGCTCTGGGTGCTGGGTGCTCAGTGCTCAGGGTGCTGGGTGCTCAGTGCTCAGGGTGCTGGGTGCTCAGTACTCAGCGTGCTGGGTGCTCAGTACTCAGGGTGCTGGGTGCTCAGTGCTCAGGGTGCTGGGTGCTCCGTGCTCAGTGTGCTGGGTGCTCAGTGCTCAGTACTCAGGGTGCTGGGTGCTCAGTGCTCAGGGTGCTGAGTGCTCAGTACTCAGCGTGCTGGGTGCTCAGTACTCAGGGTGCTGGGTGCTCAGTGCTCAGGGTGCTGGGTGCTCCGTGCTCAGTGTGCTGGGTGCTCAGTGCTCAGGGTGCTGGGTGCTCAGTACTCAGCGTGCTGGGTGCTCAGTACTCAGGGTGCTGGGTGCTCAGTGCTCAGGGTGCTGAGTGCTCAGTACTCAGCGTGCTGGGTGCTCAGTTCTCAGGGTGCTGGGTGCTCAGTGCTCAGGGTGCTGGGTGCTCAGTACTCAGGGTGCTGGGTGCTCAGTGCTCAGTGTGCTGGGTGTTCAGTGCTCAGGGTGCTGGGTGCTCAGTACTCAGTGCTCGGGGTCCTGGGTGATCCGTGCTCGGGGTCCTGGGTGCTCAGTACTCAGGGTGCTGGGTGCTCATTCTCGGGGTGCTGGGTGCTCAGTGCTCGGTGTGCCGGGTGCTCAGTGCTCAGGGTGCTGGGGGCTCAGTACTCAGGGTGCTGGGTGCTCAGTACTCAGGGTGCTCGGTTCTCAGTACTCAGGGTGCTGGGTGCTCATTCTCGGGGTGCTGGGTGCTCAGTGCTCGGGTTGCTGGGTGGTCAGTACTCAGGGTGCTGGGGGCTCAGTACTCAGGGTGCTGGGTGCTCAGTACTCAGGGTGATCTGTTCTCAGTACTCAGGGTGCTGGGTGCTCAGTGCTCGGGGTGCTGGGTGCTCAGTACTCGGGGTTCTCAGTACTCAGGGTACTGGGTGCTCAGTACTCAGGGTGCTGGGTGCTCAGTGCTCGGGGTGCTCGGTGCTCAGTACTCGGGGTGCTGGGTGCTCAGTACTCGGGGTGCTGGTTGCTCAGTGCTCAGGGTGCTGGGTGCTCAGTGCTCGGGGTGCTGCGTGCTCAGTGCTGAGGGTGCTGGCTGCTCAGTGCTCAGGGTGCTGGGTGCTCAGTACTCAGTGTGCTAGGTGCTCAGTACTCATGGTGCTCAGTGCTCAGTACTCAGCGTGCTGGGTGCTCAGTGCTCAGGGTCCTCGGTGCTCAGTACTCAGGGTGCTCAGTGCTCAGTACTCAGCGTGCTTTGTGCTCAGTGCTCAGGGTGCTGGGTGCTCAGTACTCAGGGTGCTGGGTGCTCAGTACTCAGGGTGATGGGTGCTCAGTACTCAGGGTGCTGGGTGCTCAGTGCTCGGGGTGCTCGGTGATCAGTACTCAGGGTGCTGGGTGCTCAGTGCTCAGGGTGCTGAGTACTCAGTACTCAGGGTGCTGGGTGCTCAGTGCTCAGGGTGCTGGGTGCTCAGTGCTCAGGGTGCTGGGTGCTCAGTGCTCGGGGTGCTGGGTGCTCAGTGCTCGGGGTGCTGGGTGCTCAGTGCTCGTGGTGCTGGGTGCTCAGTGCTCGGGGTGCTGGGTGCTCAGTACTCAGGGTGCTGGGGGCTCAGTACTCAGGGTGCTGGGTGCTCAGTGTTCAGGGTGCTGGGTGCTCAGTCCTCAGGGTGCTGGGTGCTCAGTACTCAGGGTGTTCGGTGCTCAGTACTCAGGGTGCTCAGTACTCAGGGTGCTGGTTGCTCAGTGCTCGGGGTGCTCGGTGCTCAGTACTCAGAGTGCTGGGTGCTCAGTACTCAGGGTGCTGGGTGCTCAGTACTCAGGGTGCTGGGTGCTCAGTACTCAGGGTGCTGGGTGCTCAGTACTCAGGGTGGTGGGTGCTCAGTTCTCAGGGTGCTGTGTGCTCAGTACTCAGGGTGCTTGGTGCTCAGTACTTAGTGTGCTCGGTGCTCAGTACTCAGGGTGCTGGGTGCTCAGTGCTCAGGGTGCTTTGTACTCAGTACTCAGGGTTCTGGGTGCTCAGTACTCAGGGTGCTGGGTGCTCAGTGCTCAGGGTGCTGGGTGCTCAGTGCTCAGGGTGCTGGGTGCTCAGTACTCAGGGTGCTGGGTGCTCAGTGCTCAGGGTGATCGGTGCTCAGTACTCAGGATGCTCAGTACTCAGGGTGCTGGGTGCTCAGTGCTCGGTGTGCTGGGTGCTCAGTGCTCAGGGTGCTGGGTGCTCAGTGCTCGGGGTGCTCGGTGCTCAGGGTGCTGGGTGCTCAGTCCTCAGGGTGCTCAGTGCTCAGGGTGCTGGGTGCTCAGTGCTCGGGGTGCTCGGTGCTCAGAACTCAGGGTGCTGGGTGCTCAGTACTCATGGTGCTGGGTGCTCAGTGCTCAGGGTGCTGGGTGCTCAGTGCTCAGGGTGCTGGGTGCTCAGTGCTCAGGGCGCTGGGTGCTCAGTGCTCGGGGTGCTGGGTGCTCAGTGCTCGGGGTGCTGGGTGGTCAGTGCTCAGTGCTCAGGGTGCTGGGTGCTCAGTGCTCAGTGCTCAGGGTGCTGGGTGCTCAGTACTCAGGGTGCTGGGTGCTCAGTACTCAGGGTGCTGGGAGCTCAGTGATCAGGGTAATGGGTGCTCAGTACTCAAGGTGCTGGGTGCTCAGTGCTCAGGTTGCGGGGTGCTCAGTCCTCGGGGTGCTCCGTGCTCAGTGCTCAGGGGGCTGTGTGCTCAGTACTCAGGGTGCTCGGTGCTCAGTACTCAGGGTTCTCAGTGCTCAGGGTGCTGGGTGCTCAGTACTCAGGGTGCTCAGTGCTCAGTACTCGGGGTGCTGGGTGCTCAGTACTCAGGGCGCTCAGTGCTCAGTACTCGGGGTGCTGGGTGCTCAGTGCTCAGTGTGCTCAGTGCTCAGTGCTCGGGGCGCTGGGTGCTCAGTGCTCGGGGTGCTGGGTGCTCAGTACTCAGGGTGCTGTGTGCTCAGTGCTCAGTACTCAGCGTGCTGGGTGCTCAGTGCTCAGAGTGTTGGGTGCTCAGTACTCAGGGTGCTGGGTGCTCAGTGCTCAGTGCTCAGGGTGCTCAGTGCTCAGGGTGCTCAGTGCTCAGGGTGCTGGGTGCTCAGGGTGCTGGGTGCTCAGTGCTCGGGGTGCTGGGTGCTCAGTGCTGAGTGCTCAGGGTGCTGGGTGTTCAGTACTCAGGGTGCTCGGTGCTCAGTGCTCGGGGTGCTGGGTGCTCAGTACTCAGGGTGCTGGGGGCTCAGTACTCAGGGTGCTGGGTGCTCAGTGTTCAGGGTGCTGGGTGCTCAGTCCTCAGGGTGCTGGGTGCTCAGTACGCAGGGTGTTCGGTGCTCAGTACTCAGGGTGCTCAGTGCTCAGTACTCAGGGTGCTGGTTGCTCAGTGCTCGGGGTGCTCGGTGCTCAGTACTCAGAGTGCTGGGTGCTCAGTACTCAGGGTGCTGGGTGCTCAGTACTCAGGGTGCTGGGTGCTCAGTACTCAGGGTGCTGGGTGCTCAGTACTCAGGGTGCTGGGTGCTCAGTTCTCAGGGTGCTGGGTGCTCAGTACTCAGGGTGCTTGGTGCTCAGTACTTAGTGTGCTCGGTGCTCAGAACTCAGGGTGCTGGGTGCTCAGTGCTCAGGGTGCTTTGTACTCAGTACTCAGGGTTCTGGGTGCTCAGTACTCAGGGTGCTGGGTGCTCAGTGCTCAGGGTGCTGGGTGCTCAGTGCTCAGGGTGCTGGGTGCTCAGTACTCAGGGTGCTGGGTGCTCAGTGCTCAGGGTGATCGGTGCTCAGTACTCAGGGTGCTCAGTACTCAGGGTGCTGGGTGCTCAGTGCTCGGTGTGCTGGGTGCTCAGTGCTCAGGGTGCTGGGTGCTCAGTGCTCGGGGTGCTCGGTGCTCAGGGTGCTGGGTGCTCAGTCCTCAGGGTGCTCAGTGCTCAGGGTGCTGGGTGCTCAGTGCTCGGGGTGCTCGGTGCTCAGTACTCAGGGTGCTGGGTGCTCAGTACTCATGGTGCTGGGTGCTCAGTACTCAGGGGGCTGGGTGCTCAGTGCTCAGGGTGCTGGGTGCTCAGTGCTCAGGGCGCTGGGTGCTCAGTGCTCTGGGTGCTGGGTGCTCAGTGCTCGGGGTGCTGGGTGGTCAGTGCTCAGTGCTCAGGGTGCTGGGTGCTCAGTGCTCAGTGCTCAGGGTGCTGGGTGCTCAGTACTCAGTGTGCTGGGTGCTCAGTACTCAGGGTGCTGGGAGCTCAGTGATCAGGGTGCTGGGTGCTCAGTACTCAAGGTGCTGGGTGCTCAGTGCTCAGGTTGCGGGGTGCTCAGTCCTCGGGGTGCTCCGTGCTCAGTGCTCAGGGGGCTGGGTGCTCAGTACTCAGGGTGCTCGGTGCTCAGTACTCAGGGTTCTCAGTGCTCAGGGTGCTGGGTGCTCAGTACTCAGGGTGCTCAGTGCTCAGTACTCGGGGTGCTGGGTGCTCAGTACTCAGGGCGCTCAGTGCTCAGTACTCGGGGTGCTGGGTGCGCAGTGCTCAGTGTGCTCAGTGCTCAGTGCTCGGGGTGCTGGGTGCTCAGTGCTCGGGGCGCTGGGTGCTCAGTGCTCGGGGTGCTGGGTGCTCAGTACTCAGGGTGCTGTGTGCTCAGTGCTCAGTACTCAGCGTGCTGGGTGCTCAGTGCTCAGAGTGTTGGGTGCTCAGTACTCAGGGTGCTGGGTGCTCAGTGCTCAGTGCTCAGGGTGCTCAGTGCTCAGGGTGCTCAGTGCTCAGGGTGCTGGGTGCTCAGGGTGCTGGGTGCTCAGTTCTCGGGGTGCTGGGTGCTCAGTGCTCAGTGCTCAGGGTGCTGGGTGCTCAGTGCTGAGTGCTCAGGGTGCTGGGTGTTCAGTACTCAGGGTGCTCGGTGCTCAGTGCTCAGGGTGCTGGGTGCTCAGTACTCAGGGTGCTGGGTGCTCAGTGCTCGGGGTGCTGGGTGCTCAGTGCTCAGGGTGATCAGTGCTCAGTACTCAGGGTGCTGGGTTCTCAGTGCTCTGGGTGCTGGGTGCTCAGTCCTCAGGGTGCTCAGTACTCAGGATGCTCTGTGCTCAGTGCTCAGTACTCAGGGTGCTCAGTACTCAGGGTGCTGGGTGCTCAGTGCTCGGGGTGCTGGGTGCTCAGTACTCAGGGTGCTGGGTGCTCAGTACTCGGGGTGCTGGGTGCTCAGTGCTCAGGGTGCTGGGTGCTCAGTGCTCGGGGTGCTGGGTGCTCACTGCTCAGAGTGATCGGTGCTAAGTGCTCAGAGTGCTGGGTGCTCAGTCCTCCGGGTGCTCAGTGCTCAGGGTGCAGGGTGCTCATTGCTCGGTGTGCTCGGTGCTCAGTACTCAGGGTGCTCAGTGCTCAGTACTCAGGGTGCTGGGTGCTCAGTACTCAGGTTGCTTGTTGCTCAGTACTTAGTGCTCAGGATGCTGGGTGCTCAGTGCTCAGGGTGCTGGGTGCTCAGTGCTCAGGGTGCTGGCTGCTCAGTGCTCAGGGTGCTGGGTGCTCAGTACTTAGTGCTCAGGATGCTGGGTGCTCAGTGCTCAGGGTGCTGGGTGCTCAGTGCTCAGGGTGGTCAGTGCTCAGTACTCAGTACTCAGGGTGCTTGGTGCTCAGTACTCAGGGTGCTGGGTGCTCAGTGCTCGGGTTACCCGGTGCTCAGTGCTCGGGTTGCTCGGTGCTCAGTACTCAAGGTGCTGAGTGCTCAGTGCTCAGGGTGCTGGGTGCTCAGTGCTCAGGGTGCTGGGTGCTCAGTGCTCAGCGTGCTTGATGCTCAGTACTCAGGGTGTTGGGTGCTCAGTGCTCAGGGTGCTGGGTGCTCAGTGCTCGGGGTGCTGGGTGCTCATTACTCAGGGTGCTGGGTGCTCAGTACTCAGGGTGCAGGGTGCTTAGTACTAGGGGTGCTGGGTGCTCAGTGCCCAGTGCTCAGGATGCTGGGTGCTCAGTGCTCGGGCTGCTGGGTGCTCAGTGCTCAGGGTGCTGGGTGCTCAGTACTCAGGGTGCTGGGTTCTCAGTACTCAGGGTGCTGGGTGCACTGTGCTAGGGGTGCTGGGTCCTCAGTGCTCGGGGTCTGGGTGCTCAGTACTCAGGGTGCTGGGTGCTCAGTACTCAGGGTGCTGGGTGCTCAGTGCTCAGGGTGCTGGGTGCTCAGTGCTCTGGGTGCTGGGTGCTCAGTGCTCAGGGTGCTGGGTGCTCAGTGCTCAGGGTGCTGGGTGCTCAGTGATCGGGGTGTTGGGTGCTGAGTGCTCAGGGTGCTGGGTGCTCAGTGCTCGGGGTGCTCGGTGCTCAGTGCTCAGGGTCCTGGGTGCTCAGTACTCAGGGTGCTGGGTGCTTAGTACTCAGGGTGCTCAGTGCTCAGTACACAGGGTGCTGGGTGCTCAGTGCTAGGGGTGCTGGGTGCTCAGTGCTCAGTACTCAGGGTGCTGGGTGCTCAGTGCTCAGGGTGCTGAGTGCTCAGTACTCAGCGTGCTGGGTGCTCAGTACTCAGGGTGCTGGGTGCTCAGTGCTCAGGGTGCTGGGTGCTCCGTGCTCAGTGTGCTGGGTGCTCAGTGCTCAGGGTGCTGGGTGCTCAGTACTCAGCGTGCTGGGTGCTCAGTACTCAGGGTGCTGGGTGCTCAGTGCTCAGGGTGCTGAGTGCTCAGTACTCATCGTGCTGGGTGCTCAGTTCTCAGGGTGCTGGGTGCTCAGTGCTCAGGGTGCTGGGTGCTCAGTACTCAGGGTGCTGGGTGCTCAGTGCTCAGTGTGCTGGGTGTTCAGTGCTCAGGGTGCTGGGTGCTCAGTACTCAGTGCTCGGGGTCCTGGGTGATCCGTGCTCGGGGTCCTGGGTGCTCAGTACTCAGGGTGCTGGGTGCTCATTCTCGGGGTGCTGGGTGCTCAGTGCTCGGTGTGCCGGTTGCTCAGTGCTCAGTGTGCTGGGGGCTCAGTACTCAGGGTGCTGGGTGCTCAGTACTCAGGGTGCTCGGTTCTCAGTACTCAGGGTGCTGGGTGCTCATTCTCGGGGTGCTGGGTGCTCAGTGCTCGGGTTGCTGGGTGGTCAGTACTCAGGGTGCTGGGGGCTCAGTACTCAGGGTGCTGGGTGCTCAGTACTCAGGGTGATCTGTTCTCAGTACTCAGGGTGCTGGGTGCTCAGTGCTCGGGGTGCTGGGTGCTCAGTATTCGGGGTGCTCAGTACTCAGGGTACTGGGTGCTCAGTACTCAGGGTGCTGGGTGCTCAGTGCTCGGGTGCTCGGTGCTCAGTACTCGGGGTGCTGGGTGCTCAGTACTCGAGGTGCTGGTTGCTCAGTGCTCAGGGTGCTGGGTGCTCAGTGCTCGGGGTGCTGGGTGCTCAGTGCTGAGGGTGCTGGCTGCTCAGTGCTCAGGGTGCTGGGTGCTCAGTACTCAGTGTGCTAGGTGCTCAGTACTCATGGTGCTCAGTGCTCAGTACTCAGCGTGCTGGGTGCTCAGTGCTCAGGGTCCTCGGTGCTCAGTACTCAGGGTGCTCAGTGCTCAGTACTCAGGGTGCTGGGTGCTCAGTGCTCAGGGTGCTGGGTGCTCAGTACTCAGGGTGCTGGGTGCTCAGTACTCAGGGTGCTGGGTGCTCAGTACTCAGGGTGCTGGGTGCTCAGTGCTCGGGGTGCTCGGTGATCAGTACTCAGGGTGCTGGGTGCTCAGTGCTCAGGGTGCTGAGTACTCAGTACTCAGGGTGCTGGGTGCTCAGTGCTCGGGGTGCTGGGTGCTCAGTGCTCGGGGTGCTGGGTGCTCAGTGCTCGGGGTGCTGGGTGCTCAGTGCTCGGGGTGCTGGGTGCTCAGTACTCAGGGTGCTGGGGGCTCAGTACTCAGGGTGCTGGGTGCTCAGTGTTCAGGGTGCTGGGTGCTCAGTCCTCAGGGTGCTGGGTGCTCAGTACTCAGGGTGTTCGGTGCTCAGTACTCAGGGTGCTCAGTACTCAGGGTGCTGGTTGCTCAGTGCTCGGGGTGCTCGGTGCTCAGTACTCAGAGTGCTGGGTGCTCAGTACTCAGGGTGCTGGGTGCTCAGTACTCAGGGTGCTGGGTGCTCAGTACTCAGGGTGCTGGGTGCTCAGTACTCAGGGTGCTGGGTGCTCAGTTCTCAGGGTGCTGTGTGCTCAGTACTCAGGGTGCTTGGTGCTCAGTACTTAGTGTGCTCGGTGCTCAGTACTCAGGGTGCTGGGTGCTCAGTGCTCAGGGTGCTTTGTACTCAGTACTCAGGGTTCTGGGTGCTCAGTGCTCAGGGTGCTGGGTGCTCAGTGCTCAGGGTGCTGGGTGCTCAGTACTCAGGGTGCTGGGTGCTCAGTGCTCAGGGTGATCGGTGCTCAGTACTCAGGGTGCTCAGTACTCAGGGTGCTGGGTGCTCAGTGCTCGGTGTGCTGGGTGCTCAGTGCTCAGGTTGCTGGGTGCTCAGTGCTCGGGGTGCTCGGTGCTCAGGGTGCTGGGTGCTCAGTCCTCAGGGTGCTCAGTGCTCAGGGTGCTGGGTGCTCAGTGCTCGGGGTGCTCGGTGCTCAGAACTCAGGGTGCTGGGTGCTCAGTACTCATGGTGCTGGGTGCTCAGTACTCAGGGAGCTGGGTGCTCAGTGCTCAGGGTGCTGGGTGCTCAGTGCTCAGGGCGCTGGGTGCTCAGTGCTCGGGGTGCTGGGTGCTCAGTGCTCGGGGTGCTGGGTGGTCAGTGCTCAGTGCTCAGGGTGCTGGGTGCTCAGTGCTCAGTGCTCAGGGTGCTGGGTGCTCAGTACTCAGGGTGCTGGGTGCTCAGTACTCAGGGTGCTGGGAGCTCAGTGATCAGGGTGCTGGGTGCTCAGTACTCAAGGTGCTGGGTGCTCAGTGCTCAGGTTGCGGGGTGCTCAGTCCTCGGGGTGCTCCGTGCTCAGTGCTCAGGGGGCTGGGTGCTCAGTACTCAGGGTGCTCGGTGCTCAGTACTCAGGGTTCTCAGTGCTCAGGGTGCTGGGTGCTCAGTACTCAGGGTGCTCAGTGCTCAGTACTCGGGGTGCTGGGTGCTCAGTACTCAGGGCGCTCAGTGCTCAGTACTCGGGGTGCTGGGTGCTCAGTGCTCAGTGTGCTCAGTGCTCAGTGCTCGGGGTGCTGGGTGCTCAGTGCTCGGGGCGCTAGGTGCTCAGTGCTCGGGGTGCTGGGTGCTCAGTACTCAGGGTGCTGTGTGCTCAGTGCTCAGTACTCAGCGTGCTGGGTGCTCAGTGCTCAGAGTGTTGGGTGCTCAGTACTCAGGGTGCTGGGTGCTCAGTGCTCAGTGCTCAGGGTGCTCAGTGCTCAGGGTGCTCAGTGCTCAGGGTGCTGGGTGCTCAGGGTGCTGGGTGCTCAGTGCTCGGGGTGCTGGGTGCTCAGTGCTGAGTGCTCAGGGTGCTGGGTGTTCAGTACTCAGGGTGCTCGGTGCTCAGTGCTCAGGGTGCTGGGTGCTCAGTACTCAGGGTGCTGGGTGCTCAGTGCTCGTGGTGCTTTGTGCTCAGTGCTCAGGGTGATCAGTGCTCAGTACTCAGGGTGCTGGGTTCTCAGTGCTCTGGGTGCTGGGTGCTCAGTCCTCAGGGTGCTCAGTACTCAGGATGCTCTGTGCTCAGTGCTCAGTACTCAGGGTGCTCAGTACTCAGGGTGCTGGGTGCTCAGTGCTCGGGGTGCTGGGTGCTCAGTACTCAGGGTGCTGGGTGCTCAGTACTCGGGGTGCTGGGTGCTCAGTGCTCAGGGTGCTGGGTGCTCAGTGCTCGGGGTGCTGGGTGCTCACTGCTCAGAGTGATCGGTGCTCACTGCTCAGAGTGCTGGGTGCTCAGTCCTCCGGGTGCTCAGTGCTCAGGGTGCTGGGTGCTCATTGCTCGGTGTGCTCGGTGCTCAGTACTCAGGGTGCAGAGTGCTCAGTACTCAGGGTGCTGGGTGCTCAGTACTCAGGTTGCTTGTTGCTCAGTACTCAGGGTGCTGGGTGCTCAGTGCTCAGGGTGCTGGGTGCTCAGTGCTCGGGGTGCTGGGTGCTCAGGGCTGTGGTGCTGGGTGCTCAGTGCTCAGTGCTCAGGGTGCTGGGTGCTCAGTGCTCAGGGTGCTGGGTGCTCAGTACTCAGGGTGCTGGGTGCTCAGTACTCAGGGTGCTGGGTGCTCAGTGCTCAGGGTGCTCTGTGCTCAGTACTCAGGGTGCTGGGTGCTCAGTGCTTGGGGTGCTGCGTGCTCAGTGCTCAGGGAGCTGGGTGCTCAGTGCTCAGGGTGCTGGGTGCTCAGTACTCAGGGTGCTGGGTTCTCAGTACTCAGGGTGCTGGGTGCTCAGTCCTCGGGGTGCTCCGTGCTCAGTGATCAGGGTGCTGGGTGCTCAGTACTCAGGGTGCTCGGTGCTCAGTACTCAGGGTTTTCAGTGCTCAGTACTCAGGGTGCTGGGTGCTCAGTGCTCAGGGTGCTGGGTGCTCAGTACTCAGGGTGCTCAGTGCTCAGTACTCGGGGTACTTGGTGCTCAGTACTCAGGGTGCTCAGTGCTCAGTACTCGGGGTGCTGGGTGCTCAGTGCTCAATGTGCTCAGTGCTCAGTGCTCGGGGTGCTGGGTGCTCAGTGCTCGGGGCGCTGGGTGCTCAGTGCTCGGGGTGCTGGGTGCTCAGTACTCGGGGTGCTGGGTGCTCAGTGCTCAGGGTGCTCAGTGCTCAGTACTCAGTGCTCAGGGTGCTCAGTGCTCAGTGCTCAGGGTGCTGGGTGTTCAGTACTCAGGGTGCTGGGTGCTCAGTACTCAGGGTGCTGGGTGCTCAGTGCTCAGGGTGCTGGGAGCTCAGTAGTCTGGGTGTTGGGTGCTCAGTACTCAGGGTGCTGGGTGCTCCGTGCTCAGGGTGCTGGGTGCTCAGTGCTCAGGGTTCTGGGTGCTCAGTGCTCAGGGTGCTGGGTGCTCAGTACTCAGGGTGCTGGGTGCTTAGTGCTCGAGGTGCTCGGTGCTCAGTACTCAAGGTGCTGGGTGCTCAGTGCTCAGGGTGCTGGGTGCTCAGTACTCGGGGTGCTCCGTGCTCATGGTGCTGGGTGCTCAGTGCTCAGGGTGCTGGGTGCTCAGTGCTCGGGGTGCTGGGTGCTGAGTGCTCAGGGTGCTGGGTGCTCAGTGCTCAGGGTGCTGGATGCTCAGTGTTCAGGGTGCTGGGTGCTTAGTACTCAGGGTGCTCAGTGCTCAGTACACAGGGTGCTGGGTGCTCAGTGCTCGGGGTGCTGGGTGCTCAGTGCTCAGTACTCAGGGTGCTGGGTGCTCAGTGCTCAGGGTGCTGGGTGCTCAGTACTCAGCGTGCTGGGTGCTCAGTACTCAGGGTGCTGGGTGCTCAGTGCTCAGGGTGCTGGTTGCTCAGTGCTCAGGGTGCTGGGTGCTCAGTGATCGGGGTGCTGGGTGCTCAGTACTCAGGGTGCTCAGTGCTCGGTTAGCTCGGTGCTCAGTACTCAGGGTGCTGGGTGCTCAGTACTCAGTGCTCGGGGTCCTTGGTGCTCCGTGCTCGGGGTGCTGGGTGCTCAGTGCTCTGGGTGCTGTATGCTCAGTACTCAGGGTGCTGGGTGCTCAGTACTCAGGGTGCTGGGTGCTCAGTGCTCAGGGTGCTGTGTGCTCAGTACTCAGGGTGCTGGGTGCTCAGTACTCAGTGTGCTCGGTGCTCAGTACTCAGGGTGCTGGGTGCTCAGTGCTCAGGGTGATCGGTGCTCAGTACTCAGGGTGCTCAGTACTCAGGGTGCTGGGTGCTCAGTGCTCAGGGTGCTGGGTGCTCAGTACTCAGGGTGCTGGGTGCTCAGTGCTCGGGGTGCTGGGTGCTCAGTGCTCAGGGTGATCGGTGCTCAGTACTCAGTGTGCTGGGTGCTCAGTGCTCAGTGTGCTGGGTGCTCAGACCTCAGGGTGCTCAGTGCTCAGGGTGCTGGGTGCTCAGTACTCATGGTGCTGGGTGCTCAGTACTCAGGGGGCTGGGTGCTCAGTGCTCAGTGTGCTGGGTGCTCAGTGCTCAGGGCGCTGGGTGCTCAGTGCTCGGGGTCCTGGGTGCTCAGTGCTCGGGGTGCTGGGTGGTCAGTGCTCAGTGCTCAAGGTGCTGGGTGCTCAGTGCTCAGTGCTCAGGGTGCTGGGTGCTCAGTACTCAGGGTGCTGGGTGCTCAGTACTCAGTGTGCTGGTTGCTCAGTTCTCAGGGTGCTGGGTGATCAGTACTCTGGGTGTTGGGTGCTCAGTACTCAGGGTGCTCAGTGCTCAGTACTCGGGGTGCTGGGTGCTCAGTGCTCAGTGTGCTCAGTGCTCAGTGCTCAGGGTGCTGGGTGCTCAGTGCTCGGGGCGCTGGGTGCTCAGTGCTCGGGGTGCTGGGTGCTCAGTACTCAGGGTTCTGTGTGCTCAGTGCTCAGTACTCAGCGTGCTGGGTGCTCAGTGCTCAGAGTGTTGGGTGCTCAGTACTCAGGGTGCTGGGTGCTCAGTGCTCAGTGCTCAGGGTGCTCAGTGCTCGGGGTGCTGGGTGCTCAGGGTGCTGGGTGCTCAGTGCTCAGGGTGCTGGGTGCTCAGTGCTCTGGGTGCTGCGTGCTCAGTGCTCAGGGTGCTGGGTGCTCAGTGCTCAGGGTGCTGGGTGCTCAGTGATCGGGGTGATGGGTGCTGAGTGCTCAGGGTGCTGAGTGCTCAGTGCTCGGGGTGTTCGGTGCTCAGTGCTCAGGGTCCTTGGTGCTCAGTACTCAGTGTGCTTGGTGCTTAGTAATCAGGGTGCTCAGTGCTCAGTACACAGGGTGCTGGGTGCTCAGTGCTCGGGGTGCTGGGTGCTCAGTGCTCAGTACTCAGGGTGCTGGGTGCTCAGTGCTCAGGGTGCTGAGTGCTCAGTACTCAGCGTGCTGGGTGCTCAGTACTCAGGGTGCTGGGTGTTCAGTGCTCAGGGTGCTGGGTGCTCAGTGCTCAGGGTGCTGGGTGCTCAGTGCTCGGGGAGCTCGGTGCTCAGTACTCAGGGTGCTGGGTGCTCAGTACTCAGTGCTCGGGGTCCTGGGTGCTCCGTGCTCGGCGTGATCTGTTCTCAGTACTCAGGGTGCTGGGTGCTCAGTGCTCGGGGTGCTCGGTGCTCAGTACTCGGGGTGCTCAGTACTCAGGGTACTGGGTGCTCAGTACTCAGGGTGCTGGGTGCTCAGAGCTCGGGGTGCTCGGTGCTCAGTACTCGGGGTGCTGGGAGCTCAGTGCTCAGGGTGCTGGGTGCTCAGTGCTCGGGGTGCTGGGTGCTCAGTGCTGAGGGTGCTGGCTGCTCAGTGCTCAGGGTGCTGGGTGCTCAGTACTCAGGGTGCTAGGTGCTCAGTACTCAGGGTGCTCAGTGCTCAGTACTCAGCGTGCTGGGTGCTCAGTGCTCAGGGTCCTCGGTGCTCAGTACTCAGGGTGTTCAGTGCTCAGTACTCAGCGTGCTTTGTGCTCAGTGCTCAGGGTGCTCGGTGCTCAGTACTCAGGGTGCTGGGTGCTCAGTATTCAGGGTGCTGGGTGCTCAGTACTCAGGGTGCTGGGTGCTTAGTGCTCGGGGTGCTCGGTGATCAGTACTCAGGGTGCTGGGTGCTCAGTGCTCAGGGTGCTGAGTACTCAGTACTCAGGGTGCTGGGTGCTCAGTGCTCAAGGTGCTGGGTGCTCAGTGCTCAGGGTGCTGGGTGCTCAGTGCTCGGGGTGCTGGGTGCTCAGTGCTCGGGGTGCTGGGTGCTCAGTGCTCAGGGTGCTGGGTGCTCAGTACTCAGGGTGCTGGGTGCTCATTACTCAGGGTGCTGGGTGCTCAGTGCTCGGGGTGCTGGGTGCTCAGTGCTCAGTACTCAGGGTGCTGGGTGCTCAGTGCTCAGGGTGCTGGGTGCTCAGTACTCAGCGTGCAGGGTGCTCAGTACTCAGGGTGCTGGGTGCTCAGTGCTCAGGGTGCTGGTTGCTCAGTGCTCAGGGTGCTGGGTGCTCAGTGATCGGGGTGCTGGGTGCTCAGTACTCAGGGTGCTCAGTGCTCGGTTAGCTCGGTGCTCAGTACTCAGGGTGCTGGGTGCTCAGTACTCAGTGCTCGGGGTCCTGGGTGCTCCGTGCTCGGGGTGCTGGGTGCTCAGTGCTCTGGGTGCTGGGTGCTCAGTACTCAGGGTGCTGGGTGCTCAGTACTCAGGGTGCTGGGTGCTCAGTGCTCAGGGTGCTGTGTGCTCAGTACTCAGGGTGCTGGGTGCTCAGTACTCAGTGTGCTCGTTGCTCAGTACTCAGGGTGCTGGGTGCTCAGTGCTCAGGGTGATCGGTGCTCAGTACTCAGGGTGCTCAGTACTCAGGGTGCTGGGTGCTCAGTGCTCAGGGTGCTGGGTGCTCAGTACTCAGGGTGCTGGGTGCTCAGTGCTCGGGGTGCTGGGTGCTCAGTGCTCAGGGTGATCGGTGCTCAGTACTCAGTGTGCTGGGTGCTCAGTGCTCAGGGTGCTGGGTGCTCAGACCTCAGGGTGCTCAGTGCTCAGGGTGCTGTGTGCTCAGTACTCATGGTGCTGGGTGCTCAGTACTCAGGGGGCTGGGTGCTCAGTGCTCAGTGTGCTGGGTGCTCAGTGCTCAGGGCGCTGGGTGCTCAGTGCTCGGGGTCCTGGGTGCTCAGTGCTCGGGGTGCTGGGTGGTCAGTGCTCAGTGCTCAAGGTGCTGGGTGCTCAGTGCTCAGTGCTCAGGGTGCTGGGTGCTCAGTACTCAGGGTGCTGGGTGCTCAGTACTCAGGGTGCTGGTTGCTCAGTTCTCAGGGTGCTGGGTGATCAGTACTCTGGGTGTAGGGTGCTCAGTACTCAGGGTGCTCAGTGCTCAGTACTCGGGGTGCTGGGTGCTCAGTGCTCAGTGTGCTCAGTGCTCAGTGCTCAGGGTGCTGGGTGCTCAGTGCTCGGGGCGCTGGGTGCTCAGTGCTCGGGGTGCTGGGTGCTCAGTACTCAGGGTTCTGTGTGCTCAGTGCTCAGTACTCAGCGTGCTGGGTGCTCAGTGCTCAGAGTGTTGGGTGCTCAGTACTCAGGGTGCTGGGTGCTCAGTGCTCAGTGCTCAGGGTGCTCAGTGCTCGGGGTGCTGGGTGCTCAGGGTGCTGGGTGCTCAGTGCTCAGGGTGCTGGGTGCTCAGTGCTCTGGGTGCTGCGTGCTCAGTGCTCAGGGTGCTGGGTGCTCAGTGATCAGGGTGCTGGGTGCTCAGTGATCGGGGTGATGGGTGCTGAGTGCTCAGGGTGCTGAGTGCTCAGTGCTCGGGGTGTTCGGTGCTCAGTGCTCAGGGTCCTTGGTGCTCAGTACTCAGTGTGCTTGGTGCTTAGTAATCAGGGTGCTCAGTGCTCAGTACACAGGGTGCTGGGTGCTCAGTGCTCGGGGTGCTGGGTGCTCAGTGCTCAGTACTCAGGGTGCTGGGTGCTCAGTGCTCAGGGTGCTGAGTGCTCAGTACTCAGCGTGCTGGGTGCTCAGTACTCAGGGTGCTGGGTGTTCAGTGCTCAGGGTGCTGGGTGCTCAGTGCTCAGGGTGCTGGGTGATCAGTGCTCGGGGAGCTCGGTGCTCAGTACTCAGGGTGCTGGGTGCTCAGTACTCAGTGCTCGGGGTCCTGGGTGCTCCGTGCTCGGCGTGATCTGTTCTCAGTACTCAGGGTGCTGGGTGCTCAGTGCTCGGGGTGCTCGGTGCTCAGTACTCGGGGTGCTCAGTACTCAGGGTACTGGGTGCTCAGTACTCAGGGTGCTGGGTGCTCAGAGCTCGGGGTGCTCGGTGCTCAGTACTCGGGGTGCTGGGTGCTCAGTGCTCAGGGTGCTGGGTGCTCAGTGCTCGGGGTGCTGGGTGCTCAGTGCTGAGGGTGCTGGCTGCTCAGTGCTCAGGGTGCTGGGTGCTCAGTACTCAGGGTGCTAGGTGCTCAGTACTCAGGGTGCTCAGTGCTCAGTACTCAGCGTGCTGGGTGCTCAGTGCTCAGGGTCCTCGGTGCTCAGTACTCAGGGTGTTCAGTGCTCAGTACTCAGCGTGCTTTGTGCTCAGTGCTCAGGGTGCACGGTGCTCAGTACTCAGGGTGCTGGGTGCTCAGTATTCAGGGTGCTGGGTGCTCAGTACTCAGGGTGCTGGGTGCTTAGTGCTCGGGGTGCTCGGTGATCAGTACTCAGGGTGCTGGGTGCTCAGTGCTCAGGGTGCTGAGTACTCAGTACTCAGGGTGCTGGGTGCTCAGTGCTCAAGGTGCTGGGTGCTCAGTGCTCAGGGTGCTGGGTGCTCAGTGCTCGGGGTGCTGGGTGCTCAGTGCTCAGGGTGCTGGGTGCTCAGTGCTCAGGGTGCTGGGTGCTCAGTACTCAGGGTGCTGGGTGCTCATTACTCAGGGTGCTGGGTGCTCAGTGCTCAGGGTTCTGGGTGCTCAGTCCTCAGGGTGCTGGGTGCTCAGTACTCAGGGTGTTCGATGCTTAGTACTCAGGGTGCTCAATGCTCAGTACTCAGGGTGCTGGTTGCTCAGTGCTCGGGGTGCTCGGTGCTCAGTACTGAGGGTGCTGGGTGCTCAGTACTCAGGGTGCTGGGTGCTCCGTACTCAGGGTGCTGGGTGCTCAGTACTCAGGGTGCTGGGTGCTCAGTACTCAGGGTGATGGGTGCTCAGTGCTCAGGGTGCTGGGTGCTCAGTACTCAGGGTGCTGGGTGCTCAGTACTCAGGTTGCTCGGTGCTCAGTACTCAGGGTGCTGGGTGCTCAGTGCTCAGGGTGCTTTGTACTCAGTACTCAGGGTTCTGGGTGCTCAGTACTCAGGGTGCTGGGTGCTCAGTGCTCAGGGTGCTGGGTGCTCAGTGCTCAGGGTGCTGTGTGCTCAGTACTCAGGGTGCTGGGTGCTCAGTGCTCAGGGTGATCGGTGCTCAGTACTCAGGGTGCTCAGTACTCAGGGTGCTGTGTGCTCAGTGCTCAGGGTGCTGGGTGCTCAGTACTCAGGGTGCTCAGTGCTCAGGGTGCTGGGTGCTCAGGGTGCTGGGTGCTCAGTGCTCGGGGTGCTGGGTGCTCAGTGCTCAGTTCTCAGGGTGCTGGGTGCTCAGTGCTCAGGGTGCTGTGTGCTCAGTGCTCAGTACTCAGCGTGCTGGGTGCTCAGTGCTCAGAGTGTTGGGTGCTCAGTACTCAGGGTGCTGGGTGCTCAGTGCTCAGTGCTCAGGGTGCTCAGTGCTCAGGGTGCTCAGTGCTCAGGGTGCTGGGTGCTCAGGGTGCTGGGTGATCAGTGCTCGGGGTGCTGGGTGCTCAGTGCTCAGTGCTCAGGGTGCTGGGTGCTCAGTACTCAGGGTGCTGGGTGCTCAGTGCTCGGGGTGCTGGGTGCTCAGTGCTCAGGGTGATCAGTGCTCAGTACTCAGGGTGCTGGGTGCTCAGTACTCAGGGTGCTGGGTGCTCAGTGCTCAGGGTGCTGGGTGCTCAGTACTCAGGGTGCTGGGTGCTCAGTACTCAGGGTGCTCCGTGCTCAGTACTCAGGGTGCTGGGTGCTCAGTGCTCAGGGTGCTTTGTACTCAGTACTCAGGGTTCTGGGTGCTCAGTACTCAGGGTGCTGGGTGCTCAGTGCTCAGGGTGCTGGGAGCTCAGTAGTCTGGGTGTTGGGTGCTCAGTACTCAGGGTGCTGGGTGCTCCGTGCTCAGGGTGCTGGGTGCTCAGTGCTCAGGGTTCTGGGTGCTCAGTGCTCAGGGTGCTGGGTGCTAAGTACTCAGGGTGCTGGGTGCTTAGTGCTCGAGGTGCTCGGTGCTCAGTGCTCAGGGTGCTCAGTGCTCAGTGCTCGGGGTGCTGGGTGCTCAGTGCTCGGGGCGCTGGGTGCTCAGTGCTCGGGGTGCTGGGTGCTCAGTACTCGGGGTGCTCAGTGCTCAGGGTGCTGGGTGCTCATTGCTCGGTGTGCTCAGTGCTCAGTACTCAGGGTGCTGAGTGCTCAGTACTCAGGGTGCTGGGTGCTCAGTACTCAGGTTGCTGGTTGCTCAGTACTCAGTGTGCTGGGTGCTCAGTGCTCAGGGTGCTGGGTGCTCAGTGCTCGGGGTGTTGGGTGCTCAGGGCTGTGGTGCTGGGTGCTCAGTGCTCAGTGCTCAGGGTGCTGGTTGCTCAGTGCTCAGTGCTCAGGGTGCTGGTTGCTCAGTACTCAGGTTGCTGGGTGCTCAGTACTCAGGGTGCTGGGTGCTCAGTGCTCAGGGTGCTCTGTGCTCAGTACTCAGGGTGCTGGGTGCTCAGTGCTTGGGGTGCTGCGTGCTCAGTGCTCAGGGAGCTGGGTGCTCAGTGCTCAGGGTGCTGGGTGCTCAGTACTCAGGGTGCTGGGTGCTCAGTGCTCGTTGTGCTCGGTGCTCAGTACTCAAGGTGCTGGGTGCTCAGTGCTCAGGGTGCTGGGTGCTCAGTCCTCGGTGTGCTCCGTGCTCAGTGATCAGGGTGCTGGGTGCTCAGTACTCAGGGTGCTCGGTGCTCAGTACTCAGGGTTTTCAGTGCTCAGTACTCAGGGTGCTGTGTGCTCAGTGCTCAGGGTGCTGGGTGCTCAGTACTCAGGGTGCTCAGTGCTCAGTACTCGGGGTGCTTGGTGCTCAGTACTCAGGGTGCTCAGTGCTCAGTACTCGGGGTGCTGGGTGCGCAGTGCTCAGGGTGCTCAGTGCTCAGTGCTCGGGGTGCTGGGTGCTCAGTGCTCGGGGCGCTGGGTGCTCAGTGCTCGGGGTGCTGGGTGCTCAGTACTCGGGGTGCTGGGTGCTCAGTGCTAGGGTGCTCAGTGCTCAGTACTCAGTGCTCAGGGTGCTCAGTGCTCAGTGCTCAGGGTTTTCAGTGCTCAGTGCTCAGGGTTCTGGGTGCTCAGTGCTCAGGGTGCTGGGTGCTAAGTACTCAGGGTGCTGGGTGCTCATTCTCGGGGTGCTGGGTGCTCAGTGCTCGCTGTGCTGGGTGCTCAGTGCTCAGGGTGCTGGGGGCTCAGTACTCAGGGTGCTGGGTGCTCAGTACTCAGGGTGCTCGGTTCTCTGTACTCAGGGTGCTGGGTGCTCATTCTCGGGGTGCTGGGTGCTCAGTGCTCGGGTTGCTGGGTGCTCAGTACTCAGGGTGCTGGGGGCTCAGTACTCAGGGTGCTTTGTGCTCAGTACTCAGGGTGATCTGTTCTCAGTACTCAAGGTGCTGGGTGCTCAGTGCTCGGGGTGCTGGGTGCTCAGTACTCGGGGTGCTCAGTACTCAGGGTACTGGGTGCTCAGTACTCAGGGTGCTGGGTGCTCAGTGCTCGGGGTGCTCGGTGCTCAGTACTCGGGGTGCTGGGTGCTCAGTACTCGGGGTGCTGTGTGCTCAGTGCTCAGGGTGCTGGGTGCTCAGTGCTCGGGGTGCTGGGTGCTCAGTGCTCAGGGTGCTCAGTGCTCAGGGTGCTGGGTGCTCAGTGCTCGGGGTGCTCGGTGCTCAGGGTGCTGGGTGCTCAGTCCTCAGGGTGCTCAGTGCTCAGGGTGCTGGGTGCTCAGTGCTCGGGGTGCTCGGTGCTCAGTACTCAGGGTGCTGGGTGCTCAGTACTCATGGTGCTGGGTGCCCAGTACTCAGGGGGCTGGGTGCTCAGTGCTCAGGGTGCTGGGTGCTCAGTGCTCAGGGCGCTGGGTGCTCAGTGCTCGGGGTGCTGGGTGCTCAGTGCTCGGGGTCCTGGGTGGTCAGTGCTCAGTGCTCAGGGTGCTGGGTGCTCAGTGCTCAGTGCTCAGGGTGCTGGGTGCTCAGTACTCAGGGTGCTGGGTGCTGAGTACTCAGGGTGCTGGGTGCTCAGTGATCAGGGTGCTGGGTGCTCAGTACTCTGGGTGTTGGGTGCTCAGTACTCAGGGTGCTGGGTGCTCAGTGCTCGGGGTGCTCGGTGCTCAGTACTCAAGGTGCTGGGTGCTCAGTGCTCAGGGTGCGGGGTGCTCAGTCCTCGGGGTGCTCCCTGCTCAGTGCTCAGCGGGCTGGGTGCTCAGTACTCAGGGAGCTCGGTGCTCAGTACTCAGGGTTCTCAGTGCTCAGGGTGCTGGGTGCTCAGTACTCAGGGTGCTCAGTGCTCAGTACTCGGGGTGCTGGGTGCTCAGTACTCAGGGCGCTCAGTGCTCAGTACTCGGGGTGCTGGGTGCTCAGTGCTCAGTGTGCTCAGTGCTCAGTGCTCGGGGTGCTGGGTGCTCAGTGCTCGGGGCGCTGGGTGCTCAGTGCTCGGGGTGCTGGGTGCTCAGTACTCAGGGTGCTGTGTGCTCAGTGCTCAGTACTCAGCGTGCTGGGTGCTCAGTGCTCAGAGTGTTGGGTGCTCAGTACTCAGGGTGCTGGGTGCTCAGTGCTCAGTGCTCAGGGTGTTCAGTGCTCAGGGTGCTCAGTGCTCAGGGTGCTGGGTGCTCAGGGTGCTGGGTGCTCAGTGCTCGGGGTGCTGGGTGCTCAGTGCTCAGGGTGCTGGGTGCTCAGTGCTGAGTGCTCAGGGTGCTGGGTGTTCAGTACTCAGGGTGCTCGGTGCTCAGTGCTCAGGGTGCTGGGTGCTCAGTACTCAGGGTGCTGGGTGCTCAGTGCTCGGGGTGCTGGGTGCTCAGGGTGATCAGTGCTCAGTACTCAGGGTGCTGGGTTCTCAGTGCTCTGGGTGCTGGGTGCTCAGTCCTCAGGGTGCTCAGTACTCAGGATGCTCTGTGCTCAGTGCTCAGTACTCAGGGTGCTCAGTACTCAGGGTGCTGTGTGCTCAGTGCTCGGGGTGCTGGGTGCTCAGTACTCAGGGTGCTGGGTGCTCAGTACTCGGGGTGCTGGGTGCTCAGTACTCAGGGTGCTGGGTGCTCAGTGCTCGGGGTGCTGGGTGCTCACTGCTCAGAGTGATCGGTGCTCAGTGCTCAGGGTGCTGTTTGCTCAGTCCTCCGGGTGCTCATTGCTCAGGGTGCTGGGTGCTCATTGCTCGGTGTGCTCAGTGCTCAGTACTCAGGGTGCTGAGTGCTCAGTACTCAGGGTGCTGGGTGCTCAGTACTCAGGTTGCTGGTTGCTCAGTACTCAGGGTGCTGGGTGCTCAGTGCTCAGGGTGCTGGGTGCTCAGTGCTCGGGGTGTTGGGTGCTCAGGGCTGTGGTGCTGGGTGCTCAGTGCTCAGTGCTCAGGGTGCTGGGTGCTCAGTGCTCAGTGCTCAGGTTGCTGGTTGCTCAGTACTCAGGGTGCTGGGTGCTCAGTACTCAGGGTGCTGGGTGCTCAGTGCTCAGGGTGCTCTGTGCTCAGTACTCAGGGTGCTGGGTGCTCAGTGCTTGGGGTGCTGCGTGCTCAGTGCTCAGGGAGCTGGGTGCTCAGTGCTCAGGGTGCTGGGTGCTCAGTGCTCGTTGTGCTCGGTGCTCAGTACTCAAGGTGCTGGGTGCTCAGTGCTCAGGGTGCTGGGTGCTCAGTCCTCGGGGTGCTCCGTGCTCAGTGATCAGGGTGCTGGGTGCTCAGTACTCAGGGTGCTCGGTGCTCAGTACTCAGGGTTTTCAGTGCTCAGTACTCAGGGTGCTGTGTGCTCAGTGCTCAGGGTTCTGGGTGCTCAGTACTCAGGGTGCTCAGTGCTCAGTACTCGGGGTGCTTGGTGCTCAGTACTCAGGGTGCTCAGTGCTCAGTACTCGGGGTGCTGGGTGCTCAGTGCTCAGGGTGCTCAGTGCTCAGTGCTCGGGGTGCTGGGTGCTCAGTGCTCGGGGCGCTGGGTGCTCAGTGCTTGGGGTGCTGGGTGCTCAGTACTCGGGGTGCTGGGTGCTCAGTGCTCAGGGTGCTCAGTGCTCAGTACTCAGTGCTCAGGGTGCTCAGTGCTCAGTGCTCAGGGTGCTGGGTGCTCAGTGCTCGGGGTGTTGGGTGCTCAGGGCTGTGGTGCTGGGTGCTCAGTGCTCAGTGCTCAGGGTGCTGGGTGCTCAGTGCTCAGTGCTCAGGGTGCTGGTTGCTCAGTACTCAGGGTGCTGGGTGCTCAGTACTCAGGGTGCTGGGTGCTCAGTGCTCTGGGTGCTCTGTGCTCAGTACTCAGGGTGCTGGGTGCTCAGTGCTTGGGGTGCTGCGTGCTCAGTGCTCAGGGAGCTGGGTGCTCAGTGCTCAGGGTGCTGGGTGCTCAGTACTCAGGGTGCTGGGTGCTCAGTGCTCGTTGTGCTCGGTGCTCAGTACTCAAGGTGCTGGGTGCTCAGTGCTCAGGGTGCTGGGTGCTCAGTCCTCGGGGTGCTCCGTGCTCAGTGATCAGGGTGCTGGGTGCTCAGTACTCAGGGTGCTCGGTGCTCAGTACTCAGGGTTTTCAGTGCTCAGTACTCAGGGTGCTGGGTGCTCAGTGCTCAGAGTGTTGGGTGCTCAGTACTCAGGGTGCTGGGTGCTCAGTGCTCAGTGCTCAGGGTGTTCAGTGCTCAGGGTGCTCAGTGCTCAGGGTGCTGGGTGCTCAGGGTGCTGGGTGCTCAGTGCTCGGGGTGCTGGGTGCTCAGTGCTCAGGGTGCTGGGTGCTCAGTGCTGAGTGCTCAGGGTGCTGGGTGTTCAGTACTCAGGGTGCTCGGTGCTCAGTGCTCAGGGTGCTGGGTGCTCAGTACTCAGGGTGCTGGGTGCTCAGTGCTCGGGGTGCTGGGTGCTCAGGGTGATCAGTGCTCAGTACTCAGGGTGCTGGGTTCTCAGTGCTCTGGGTGCTGGGTGCTCAGTCCTCAGGGTGCTCAGTACTCAGGATGCTCTGTGCTCAGTGCTCAGTACTCAGGGTGCTCAGTACTCAGGGTGCTGTGTGCTCAGTGCTCGGGGTGCTGGGTGCTCAGTACTCAGGGTGCTGGGTGCTCAGTACTCGGGGTGCTGGGTGCTCAGTACTCAGGGTGCTGGGTGCTCAGTGCTCGGGGTGCTGGGTGCTCACTGCTCAGAGTGATCGGTGCTCAGTGCTCAGGGTGCTGCTTGCTCAGTCCTCCGGGTGCTCATTGCTCAGGGTGCTGGGTGCTCATTGCTCGGTGTCCTCAGTGCTCAGTACTCAGGGTGCTGAGTGCTCAGTACTCAGGGTGCTGGGTGCTCAGTTCTCAGGTTGCTGGTTGCTCAGTACTCAGGGTGCTGGGTGCTCAGTGCTCAGGGTGCTGGGTGCTCAGTGCTCGGGGTGTTGGGTGCTCAGGGCTGTGGTGCTGGGTGCTCAGTGCTCAGTGCTCAGGGTGCTGGGTGCTCAGTGCTCAGTGCTCAGGTTGCTGGTTGCTCAGTACTCAGGGTGCTGGGTGCTCAGTACTCAGGGTGCTGGGTGCTCAGTGCTCAGGGTGCTCTGTGCTCAGTACTCAGGGTGCTGGGTGCTCAGTGCTTGGGGTGCTGCGTGCTCAGTGCTCAGGGAGCTGGGTGCTCAGTGCTCAGGGTGCTGGGTGCTCAGTGCTCGTTGTGCTCGGTGCTCAGTACTCAAGGAGCTGGGTGCTCAGTGCTCAGGGTGCTGGGTGCTCAGTCCTCGGGGTGCTCCGTGCTCAGTGATCAGGGTGCTGGGTGCTCAGTACTCAGGGTGCTCGGTGCTCAGTACTCAGGGTTTTCAGTGCTCAGTACTCAGGGTGCTGTGTGCTCAGTGCTCAGGGTGCTGGGTGCTCAGTACTCAGGGTGCTCAGTGCTCAGTACTCGGGGTGCTTGGTGCTCAGTACTCAGGGTGCTCAGTGCTCAGTACTCGGGGTGCTGGGTGCTCAGTGCTCAGGGTGCTCAGTGCTCAGTGCTCGGGGTGCTGGGTGCTCAGTGCTCGGGGCGCTGGGTGCTCAGTGCTCGGGGTGCTGGGTGCTCAGTACTCGGGGTGCTGGGTGCTCAGTGCTCAGGGTGCTCAGTGCTCAGTACTCAGTGCTCAGGGTGCTCAGTCCTCAGTGCTCAGGGTGCTGGGTGCTCAGTGCTCGGGGTGTTGGGTGCTCAGGGCTGTGGTGCTGGGTGCTCAGTGCTCAGTGCTCAGGGTGCTGGGTGCTCAGTACTCAGGGTGCTGGGTGCTCAGTACTCAGGGTGCTGGGTGCTCAGTGCTCTGGGTGCTCTGTGCTCAGTACTCAGGGTGCTGGGTGCTCAGTGCTTGGGGTGCTGCGTGCTCAGTGCTCAGGGAGCTGGGTGCTCAGTGCTCAGGGTGCTGGGTGCTCAGTACTCAGGGTGCTGGGTGCTCAGTGCTCGTTGTGCTCGGTGCTCAGTACTCAAGGTGCTGGGTGCTCAGTGCTCAGGGTGCTGGGTGCTCAGTCCTCGGGGTGCTCCGTGCTCAGTGATCAGGGTGCTGGGTGCTCAGTACTCAGGGTGCTCGGTGCTCAGTACTCAGGGTTTTCAGTGCTCAGTACTCAGGGTGCTGGGTGCTCAGTGCTCAGGGTGCTGGGTGCTCAGTACTCAGGGTGCTCTGTGCTCAGTACTCGGGGTGCTTGGTGCTCAGTACTCAGGGTGCTCAGTGCTCAGTACTCGGGGTGCTGGGTGCTCAGTGCTCAGGGTGCTCAGTGCTCAGTGCTCGGGGTGCTGGGTGCTCAGTGCTCGGGGCGCTGGGTGCTCAGTGCTCGGGGTGCTGGGTGCTCAGTACTCGGGGTGCTGGGTGCTCAGTGCTCAGGGTGCTCAGTGCTCAGTACTCAGTGCTCAGGGTGCTCAGTGCTCAGTGCTCAGGGTGCTGGGTGTTCAGTACTCAGGGTGCTGGGTGCTCAGTACTCAGGGTGCTGGGTGCTCAGTGCTCAGGGTGCTGGGAGCTCAGTAGTCTGGGTGTTGGGTGCTCAGTACTCAGGGTGCTGGGTGCTCCGTGCTCAGGGTGCTGGGTGCTCAGTGCTCAGGGTTCTGGGTGCTCAGTGCTCAGGGTGCGGGGTGCTAAGTACTCAGGGTGCTGGGTGCTTAGTGCTCGAGGTGCTCGGTGCTCAGTACTCAAGGTGCTGGGTGCTCAGTGCTCAGGGTGCTGGGTGCTCAGTACTCGGGGTTCTCCGTGCTCATGGTGCTGGGTGCTCAGTGCTCAGGGTGCTGGGTGCTCAGTGCTCGGGGTGCTGGGTGCTGAGTGCTCAGGGTGCTGGGTGCTCAGTGCTCGGGGTGCTCGGTGCTCAGTGCTCAGGGTGCTGGGTGCTCAGTACTCAGGGTGCTGGGTGCTTAGTACTCAGGGTGCTCAGTGCTCAGTACACAGGGTGCTGGGTGCTCAGTGCTCGGGGTGCTGGGTGCTCAGTGCTCAGTACTCAGGGTGCTGGGTGCTCAGTGCTCAGGGTGCTGTGTGCTCAGTACTCATTGTGCTGGGTGCTCAGTACTCAGGGTGCTGGGTGCTCAGTGCTCAGGGTGCTGGGTGCTCAGTGCTCAGGGTGCTGGGTGCTCAGTGATCGGGGTGCTGGGTGCTCAGTACTCAGGGTGCTCAGTGCTCAGTTAGCTCGGTGCTCAGTACTCAGGGTGCTGGGTGCTCAGTACTCAGTGCTCGGGGTCCTGGGTGCTCCGTGCTCGGGGTGCTGTGTGCTCAGTGCTCTGGGTGCTGGGTGCTCAGTACTCAGGGTGCTGGGTGCTCAGTACTCAGGGTGCTGGGTGCTCAGTGCTCAGGGTGCTGTGTGCTCAGTACTCAGGGTGCTGGGTGCTCAGTACTCAGGGTGCTCGGTGCTCAGTACTCAGGGTGCTGGGTCCTCAGTGCTCAGGGTGCTGGGTACTCAGTACTCAGGGTGCTGGGTGCTCAGTACTCAGGGTGCTGGGTGCTCAGTGCTCAGGGTGCTGGGTGCTCAGTGCTCAGGGTGCTGGGTGCTCAGTACTCATCGTGCTGGGTGCTCAGTGCTCAGGGTGATCGGTGCTCAGTACTCAGGGTGCTCAGTACTCAGGGTGCTGGGTGCTCAGTGCTCAGGGTGCTGGGTGCTCAGTACTCAGGGTGCTGGGTGCTCAGTGCTCGGGGTGCTGGGTGCTCAGTCCTCAGGGTGCTCAGTGCTCAGGGTGCTGGGTGCTCAGTACTCATGGTGCTGGGTGCTCAGTACTCAGGGGGCTGGGTGCTCAGTGCTCAGTGTGCTGGGTGCTCAGTGCTCAGGGCGCTGGGTGCTCAGTGCTCGGGGTGCTGGGTGCTCAGTGCTCGGGGTGCTGGGTGGTCAGTGCTCAGTGCTCAAGGTGCTGGGTGCACAGTGCTCAGTGCTCAGGGTGCTGGGTGATCAGTACTCAGGGTGCTGGGTGCTCAGTACTCAGGGTGCTGGGTGCTCAGTTCTCAGGGTGCTGGGTGATCAGTACTCTGGGTGTTGGGTGCTCAGTACTCAGGGTGCTCAGTGCTCAGTACTCGGGGTGCTGGGTGCTCAGTGCTCAGTGTGCTCAGTGCTCAGTGCTCAGGGTGCTGGGTGCTCAGTGCTCAGGGTGCTCAGTGCTCAGTACTCGGGGTGCTGGGTGCTCAGTGCTCAGTGTGCTCAGTGCTCAGTACTCTGGGTGTTGGGTGCTCAGTACTCAGGGTGCTCAGTGCTCAGTGCTCAGGGTGCTGGGTGCTCAGTGCTCTGGGTGCTGGGTGCTCAGTGCTCAGGGTGCTGGGTGCTCAGTGCTCAGGGTGCTGGGTGCTCAGTGATCGGGGTGATGGGTGCTGAGTGCTCAGGGTGCTGGGTCCTCAGTGCTCGGGGTGCTCGGTGCTCAGTGCTCAGGGTGCTGGGTGCTCAGTGCTCTGGGTGCTGGGTGCTCAGTGCTCAGGGTGCTCGGTGCCCGGGGCGCTGGGTGCTCAGTGCTCGGGGTGCTCGGTGCTCAGTACTCAGGGTGCTGGGTGCTCAGTGCTCGGGGTGCTCGGTGCTCAGCACTCAGGGTGCTGGGTACTCAGTGCTCGGGGTGCTCGGTGCTCAGTACGTTGGGTGCTCACTACTCAGGGAGCTGGGTGCTCAGTGCTCTGGGTGCTGGGTGCTCAGTGCTCAGGGTGCTGGGTGCTCAGTGCTCAGGGTGCTGGGTGCTCAGTACTCAGGGTGCTGGGTGCTCAGTGCTCGGGGTGCTGGGTGCTCAGTGCTCAGGATGCTGGGTGCTCAGTGCTCGGGGAGCTGGGTGCTCAGTGCTGGCGGTGCTGGGTGCCCAGTGCTCGGGGTGCTCGGTGCCCAGTACTCAGGGTGCTGGGTGCTCAGTGCTCGGGGTGCTCGGTGCTCAGTGCTCAAGGTGCTGGGTGCTCAGTACACAGGGTGTTCATTGCTCAGGGTGCTGGGTGCTCAGTACTCAGGGTGCTGGGTGCTCAGTGCTCAGGGTGCTCGGTGCTCGGGGCGCTTGGTGCTCAGTGCTCGGGGTGCTCGGAGCTCAGTACTCAGGGTGCTGGGTGCTCAGTGCTCGGGGTGCTGGGTACTCAGTGCTCAGGGTGCTGGGTGCTCAGTACTCAGGGTGCTGGGTGCTCAGTACTCGGGTGCTGGGTGCTCAGTGCTCGGGGTGCTGGGTGCTCAGTGCTCAGTACTCAGGGTGCTGGGTGCTCAGTGCTCAGGATGCTGTGTGCTCAGTGCTCAGGGTGCTGGGTGCTCAGTGCTCAGGGTGCTGGGTACTCAGTGCTCAGGGTGCTGGGTGCTCAGTACTCAGGGTGCTGGGTGCTCGGGGTGCTGGGTGCTCAGTGCTTGGGGTGCTGGGTGCTCAGTACTCAGGGTGCTGGGTGCTTAGTGCTCGAGGTGCTGAGTACTCAGGCCGCTGTATGTTCAGTGCTCAGGGTGCTGGGTGCTCAGTACTCATGGTGCTCGGTGCTTAGTACTCAGGGTGCTGGGTGCTCAGTACTCCGGGTGCTGGGTGCTCAGTGCTCGGGGTGCTCGGTGCTCAGTACTCAGTGCTCAGGGTGCTCAGTGCTCAGTGCTCAGGGTGCTGGGTGTTCAGTACTCAGGGTGCTGGGTGCTCAGTACTCAGGGTGCTGGGTGCTCAGTGCTCGGGGTGCTGGGTGCTCAGTACTCTGGGTGCTCGGTGCTCAGTGCTCAGGGTGCTCGGTGCTCAGGACTCGGGGTGCTGGGTGCTCATTCTCGGGGTGCTGTGTGCTCAGTGCGCGGGGTGCTGGGTGCTCAGTATTCAGGGTGCTGGGTGCTCAGTGCTCAGGGTGCTGGGTGCTCAGTGCTCAGGGTGCTGGGTGCTCAGTGCTCAGGGTGCTGGGTGCTCAGTACTCAGGGTGCTGGGTGCTCAGTGCTCAGGGTGCTGGGTGCTCAGTGCTCGGGTTGCTGGGTGCTCATTACTCAGGGTGCTGGGTGCTCAGTACTCGGGGTGCTGGGTGCTCAGTACTCAGGGTGCTGGGTGCTCAGTGCTCAGGGTGTTGGGTGCTCAGTACTCGGGTGCTGGGTGCTCAGTGCTCAGGGTGCTGGGTGCTCAGTGCTCGGGGTGCTGGGTGCTCAGTGCTCAGTACTCAGGGTGCTGGGTGCTCAGTGCTCGGGGTGCTGGGTGCTCAGTGCTCAGTACTCAGGGTGCTGGGTGCTCAGTGATCAGGGTGCTGTGTGCTCAGTGCTCAGGGTGCTGGGTGCTCAGTGCTCAGGGTGCTGGGTACTCAGTGCTCAGGGTGCTGGGTGCTCAGTGCTCAGGGTGCTGGGTACTCAGTGCTCAGGGTGCTGGGTGGTCAGTACTCAGGGTGCTGGGTGCTCAGGGCTCAGGGTGCTGGGTGCTCAGTACTCCGGGTGCTGGGTGCTCAGTACTCCGGGTCCTGGGTGCTCAGTGCTCGGGGTGCTCGGTGCTCAGTACTCAGTGCTCAGGGTGCTCAGTGCTCAGTGCTCAGGGTGCTGGGTGCTCAGTACTCAGGGTGCTGGGTGCTCAGTACTCAGGGTGCTGGGTGCTCAGTGCTCAGGGTGCTGGGTGCTCAGTACTCGGGGTGCTCGGTGCTCGGTGCTCAGTGCTCAGGGTGCTGGGTGCTCAGTACTCAGGGTGCTGGGTGCTCAGTACTCAGGGTGCTGGTTGCTCAGTGCTCAGGGTGCTGGGTACTCAGTGCTCAGGGTGCTCGGTGCTCAGTACTCGGTGTGCTGGGTGCTCATTCTCGGGGTGCTGGGTGCTCAGTTCTCGGGGTGCTGGGTGCTCAGTACTCAGGGTGCTGGGTGCTCAGTGCTCAGGGTGCTGGGTGCTCAGTACTCAGGGTGCTAGGTGCTCAGTGCTCAGGGTGCTGGGTGCTCAGTACTCAGGGTGCTGGGTGCTCAGTGCTCAGGGTGCTGGGTGCTCAGTACTCAGGGTGCTGGGAGCTCAGTGCTCAGGGTGATCGGTGCTCAGTACTCAGGGTGCTCAGTACTCAGGGTGCTGGGTGCTCAGTGCTCGGGGTGCTGGGTGCTCAGTACTCAGGGTGCTGGGTGCTCAGTGCTCGGGGTTCTGGGTGCTCAGTGCTCAGGGTGATCGGTGCTCAGTACTCAGGGTGCTGGGTGCTCAGTGCTCAGGGTGCTGGGTGCTCAGTCCTCAGGGTACTCACTGCTCAGGGTGCTGGGTGCTCAGTGCTCGGGGTGCTGGATGCACAGTGCTCCGGGTGCTGGGTGCTCACTGCTCAGTGCTCAGGGTGCTGGGTGCTCAGTGCTCAGTGCTCAGGGTGCTGGTTGCTCAGTACTCAGTGTGCTAGGTGCTCAGTACTCAGGGTGCTTGGTGCTCAGTGCTCAGGGTGCTGGGTGCTCAGTACTCAGGGTGCTGGGTGATCAGTGCTCGGGGTGCTGGGTGCTCCGTGCTCAGGGTGCTGGGTGCTCAGTGCTCAGGGAGCTGGGTGCTCAGTACTCAGTGTGCTGGGTGCTCAGTGCTCGGGATGCTCGGTGCTCAGTACTCAAGGTGCTGGGTGCTCAGTGCTCAGGGTGCTGGGTGCTCAGTGATCAGGGTGCTGGGTGCTCAGTACTCAGGGTGCTCAGTGCTCAGTACTCGGGGTGCTGGGTGCTCAGTGCTCAGGGTGCTCAGTGCTCGGGGTGCTGGGTGCTCAGTGCTCGGGGCGCTGGGTGCTCAGTGCTCGGGGTGCTGTGTGCTCAGTACTCGGGGTGCTGTGTGCTCAGTGCTCAGGGTGCTCAGTGCTCAGTACTCAGTGCTCAGGGTGCTCAGTGCTCAGTGCTCAGGGTGCTGGGTGTTCAGTACTCAGGGTGCTGGGTGCTCAGTACTCAGGGTGCTAGGTGCTCAGTGCTCAGGGTGCTGGGTGCTCAGTGCTCGGGGCGCTGGGTGCTCAGTGCTCGGGGTGCTCGGAGCTCAGTACTCAGGGTGCTGGGTGCTCAGTGCTCAGGGTGATCGGGGCTCAGTACTCAGGGTGCTGGGTGCTCAGTGCTCGGGGTGCTCGGTGCTCAGTACTTTGCGTGCTCACTACTCAGGGTGCTGGGTGCTCAGTGCTCAGGGTGCTGGGTGCTCAGTGCTCAGGGTGCTGGGTGCTCAGTGCTCAGGGTGCTGGGTGCTCAGTACTCGGGGTGCTGGGTGCTCAGTACTCAGGGTGCTGGGTGCTCAGTACTCAGGGTGCTGGGTGCTCAGTACTCTGGTGCTGGGTGCTCAGTGCTCAGGGTGCTGGGTGCTCAGTGCTCAGGGTGCTGGGTGCTCAGTTCTCAGGGTGCTGGGTGCTCAGTACTCGGGGTGCTGGGTGCTCAGTACTCAGGGTGCTGGGTGCTCAGTACTCAGGGTGCTGGGTGCTCAGTACTCGGGTGCTGGGTGCTCAGTGCTCAGGGTGCTGGGTGCTCAGTGCTCGGGGTGCTGGGTGCTCAGTGCTCAGTACTCAGGGTGCTGGGTGCTCAGTGCTCGGGGTGCTGGGTGCTCAGTGCTCAGTAATCAGGGTGCTGGGTGCTCAGTGCTCAGGGTGCTGGGTGCTCAGTGCTCAGGGTGCTAGTTGCTCGGTGCTCGGGGTGCTGGGTGCTTAGTGCTCGGGGTGCCGGTGCTCAGTACTCGGGGTGCTCAGTGCTCAGTACTCTGGGCGCTGGGTGCTCAGTGCTCAGGGTGCTGGGTGCTCAGTACTCAGGGTGCTGGGTGCTCGGTGCTCAGTACGCTGGGTGCTTAGTGCTCAGGGTGCTGGGTGCTCAGTACTCAGGGTGCTGGGTGCTCAGTGCTCGGGGTGCTGGGTGCTCAGTGCTCAGTACTCAGGGTGCTGGGTGCTCAGTGCTCAGGGTGCTGGGTGCTCAGTACTCAGGGTGCTGGGTGCTCGGTGCTCAGTATGCTGGGTGCTCAGTGCTCAGGGTGCTGGGTGCTCAGTACTCAGGGTGCTGGGTGCTCGGTGCTCAGTACGCTGGGTGCTCAGTACTCCGGGTGCTGGGTGCTCAGTTCTCGGGGTGCTCGGTGCTCAGTGCTCAAGGTGCTGGGTGCTCAGTACTCAGGGTGCTCATTGCTCAGGGTGCTGGGTGCTCAGTACTCAGGGTGCTGGGTGCTCAGTGCTCAGGGTGCTCGGTTCTCGGGGCGCTGGGTGCTCGGGGTGCTCGGAGCTCAGTACTCAGGGTGCTGGGTGCTCAGTGCTCGGGGTGCTCGGTGCTCAGTACCCAGGGTGCTGGGTGCTCAGTGCTCGGGGTGCTTGGTGCTCAGTACGTTGTGTGCTCACTACTCAGGGTGCTGGGTGCTCAGTGCTCAGGGTGCTGGGTGCTCATTGCTCAGGGTGCTGGGTGCTCAGTGCTCAGGGTGCTGGGTGCTCAGTACTCAGGGTGCTCAGTGCTCAGTACTCGGGGTGCTTGGTGCTCAGTACTCAGGGTGCTCAGTGCTCAGTACTCGGGGTGCTGGGTGCTCAGTGCTCAGGGTGCTCAGTGCTCAGTGCTCGGGGTGCTGGGTGTTCAGTGCTCGGGGCGCTGGGTGCTCAGTGCTCGGGGTGCTGGGTGCTCAGTACTCAGGGTGCTGGGTGCTCAGTACTCAGGGTGCTAGGTGCTCAGTGCTCAGGGTGCTGGGTGCTCAGTACTCAGGGTGCTAGGTGCTCAGTGCTCAGGGTGCTGGGTGCTCAGTGCTCGGGGCGCTAAGTGCTCAGTGCTCGGGGTGCTCGGAGCTCAGTACTCAGGGTGCTGGGTGCTCAGTGCTCGGGGTGATCGGTGCTCAGTACTCAGGGTGCTGGGTGCTCAGTGCTCGGGGTGCTCGGTGCTCAGTACGTTGGGTGCTCACTACTCAGGGTGCTGGGTGCTCAGTGCTCAGGGTGCTGGGTGCTCAGTGCTCGCGGTGCTGGGTGCTCAGTGCTCGGGGTGCTCGGTGCTCAGTACTCAGGTTGCTGGGTGCTCAGTGCTCGGGGTGCTGGGTACTCAGTGCTCGCGGTGCTGGGTGCTCAGTGCTCGGGGTGCTGGGTGCTCAGTACTCAGGGTGCTGGGTGCTCAGTGCTCGAGGTGCTCAGTACTCAGGGTGCTGTGTGTTCAGTGCTCAGGGTGCTGGGTGCTCAGTACTCAGGGTGCTCGGTGCTTATTACTCAGCGTGCTTGGTGCTCAGTACTCCGGGTGCTGGGTGCTCAGTGCTCGGGGTGCTCGGTGCTCAGTGCTCAAGGTGCTGGGTGCTCAGTACTCAGGGTGCTCATTGCTCAGGGTGCTGGGTGCTCAGTACTCAGGGTGCTGGGTGCTCAGTGCTCAGGGTGCTCGGTGCTCGGGGCGCTGGGTGCTCAGTCCTCGGGGTGCTCGGAGCTCAGTACTCAGGGTGCTGGGTGCTCAGTGCTCGGGGTTCTCGGTGCTCAGTACTCAGGGTGCTGGGTGTTCAGTACTCGGGGTGCTGGGTTCTCAGTACTCAGGGTGCTGGGTGCTCAGTACTCGGGGTGCTGGGTTCGCAGTACACAGGTTGCTGGGTGCTCAGTACTCAGGGTGCTGGGTGCTCAGTACTCGGGTGCTGGGTGCTCAGTGCTCAGGGTGCTGGGTGCTCAGTGCTCGGGGTGCTGGGTGCTCAGGGCTCAGTACTCAGGGTGCTGGGTGGTCAGTGCTGGGGGTGCTGGGTGCTGAGTGCTCATTACTCAGGGTGCTGGGTGCTCAGGGCTCAGGGTGCTGGGTCCTCAGTGCTCAGGGTGCTGGGTGCTCAGTGCTCGGGGTGCTGGGTGCTCAGTGCTAAGTACTCAGGGTGCTGGGTGCTCAGTGCTCAGGGTGCTGGGTGCTCAGTGCTCGGGGTGCTGGGTGCTCAGTGCTCAGGGTGCTGGGTGCTCAGTACTCCGGGTGATGGGTGCCGAGTGCTCAGTACTCAGGGTGCTGGGTGCTCAGTGCTCAGGGTGGCGAGTGCTCAGTACTCAGGGTGCTGGGTGCTCAGTGCACGGGGTGCTGGGTGCTCAGTGCTCAGGGTGCTGGGTGCTCAGTACTCAGGGTGCTGGGTGTTCAGTACTCGGGGTGCTGGGTTCTCAGTACTCAGGGTGCTGGGTGCTCAGTACTCCGGGTGCTGGGTGCTCAGTTCTCGGGGTGCTCGGTGCTCAGTACTCACTGCTCAGGGTACTCAGTGCTCAGTGCTCAGGGTGCTGGGTGTTCAGTACTCAGGGTGCTGGGTGCTCAGTACTCAGGGTGCTGGGTGCTCAGTGCTCAGGGTGCTCGGTGCTCGGGGCGCTGGGTGCTCAGTGCTCGGGGTGCTCGGAGCTCAGTACTCAGGGTGCTGGGTGCTCAATGCTCGGGGTGCTCGGTGCTCAGTACTCAGGGTGCTGGGTGCTCTGTGCTCGGGGTGCTGGGTGCTCAGTGCTCAGTACTCAGGGTGCTGGGTGCTCAGTGCTCAGGGTGCTGTGTGCTCAGTGCTCAGGGTGCTGGGTGCTCAGTGCTCAGGGTGCTGGGTAATCAGTGCTCAGGGTGCTGTGTGCTCAGTACTCAGGGTGCTGGGTGCTCAGTACTCAGGGTGCTGTGTGCTCAGTGCTCGGGTTGCTATGTGCTCAGTGGTCGCGGTGCTGCGTGCTCAGTGCTCGGGGTGCTCAGTGCTCAGTACTCAGGGTGCTGGGTGCTCAGTGCTCGAGGTGCTCAGTACTCAGGGTGCTGTTTGTTCAGTGCTCAGGGTGCTGGGTGCTTAGTACTCAGGGTGCTCGGTGCTTAGTACTCAGGGTGCTGGGTGCTCAGTACTCTGGGTGCTGGGTGCTCAGTGCTCGGGGTGCTCGGTGCTCAGTGCTCAAGGTGCTGGGTGCTCAGTACTCAGGGTGCTCATTGCTCAGGGTGCTGGGTGCTCAGTGCTCAGGGTGCTCGGTGCTCGGGGCGCTGGGTGCTCAGTGCTCGGGGTGCTCGGAGCTCAGTACTCAGGGTGCTGGGTGCTCAGTGCTCGGGGTGCTGGGTGCTCAGTGCTCAGGGTGCTGGGTGCTCAGTGCTCAGGGTGCTGGGTGCTCAGTACTCGGGTTGCTGGGTGCTCAGTACTCAGTGTGCTGGGTGCTCAGTACTCAGGGTGCTGGGTGCTCAGTACTCGGGTGCTTGGTGCTCAGTGCTCAGGGTGCTGGGTGCTCAGTGCTCAGGGTGCTGGGTGCTCAGTTCTCAGGGTGCTGGGTGCTCAGTACTCGGGGTGCTGGGTGCTCAGTACTCAGGGTGCTGGGTGCTCAGTACTCAGGGTGCTGGGTGCTCAGTACTCGGGTGCTGGGTGCTCAGTGCTCAGTGGGATGGGTGCTCAGTGCTCGGGGTGCTGGGTGCTCAGTGCTCAGTACTCAGGGTGCTGGGTGCTCAGTGCTCGGGGTGCTGGGTGCTCAGTGCTCAGTACTCAGGGTGCTGGGTGCTCAGTGCTCAGGGTGCTGGGTGCTCAGTGCTCAGGGTGCTAGGTGCTCGGTGCTCGGGGTGCTGGGTGCTTAGTGCTCGGGGTGCCGGTGCTCAGTACTCGGTGTGCTCAGTGCTCAGTACTCTGGGCGCTGGGTGCTCAGTGCTCAGTACTCAGGGTGCTGGGTGCTCAGTGCTCAGGGTGCTGGGTGCTCAGTACTCAGGGTGCTGGGTGCTCGGTGCTCAGTATGCTGGGTGCTCAGTGCTCAGGGTGCTGGGTGCTCAGTACTCAGGGTGCTGGGTGCTCGGTGCTCAGTACGCTGGGTGCTCAGTACTCCGGGTGCTGGGTGCTCAGTTCTCGGGGTGCTCGGTGCTCAGTGCTCAAGGTGCTGCGTGCTCAGTACTCAGGGTGCTCATTGCTCAGGGTGCTGGGTGCTCAGTACTCAGGGTGCTGGGTGCTCAGTGCTCAGGGTGCTCGGTGCTCGGGGCGCTGGGTGCTCGGGGTGCTCGGAGCTCAGTACTCAGGTTGCTGGGTTCTCAGTGCTCGGGGTGCTCGGTGCTCAGTACCCAGGGTGCTGGGTGCTCAGTGCTCGGGGTGCTCGGTGCTCAGTACGTTGTGTGCTCACTACTCAGGGTGCTGGGTGCTCAGTGCTCAGGGTGCTGGGTGCTCAGTGCTCAGGGTGCTGGGTGCTCAGTGCTCAGGGTGCTCAGTGCTCAGTGCTCGGGGTGCTGGGTGCTCAGTGCTCAGGGTGCTGGGTGCTCAGTGCTCAGGGTGCTCAGTGCTCAGTGCTCGGGGTGCTGGGTGTTCAGTGCTCGGGGCGCTGGGTGCTCACTGCTCGGGGTGCTGGGTGCTCAGTACTCGGGGTGCTGGGTGCTCAGTGCTCAGGGTGCTCAGTGCTCAGTACTCAGTGCTCAGGGTGCTCAGTGCTCAGTGCTCAGGGTGCTGGGTGTTCAGTACTCAGGGTGCTGGGTGCTCAGTACTCAGGGTGCTAGGTGCTCAGTGCTCAGGGTGCTGGGTGCTCAGGGCTCAGGGCGCTGGGTGCTCAGTGCTCGGGGTGCTCGGAGCTCAGTACTCAGGGTGCTGGGTGCTCAGTGCTCGGGGTGATCGGTGCTCAGTACTCAGGGTGATCGGTGCTCAGTGCTCGGGGTGCTCGGTGCTCAGTACGTTGGGTGCTCACTACTCAGGGTGCTGGGTGCTCAGTGCTCGGGGTGCTGGGTGCTCAGTGCTCGTGGTGCTGGGTGCTCAGTGCTCGGGGTGCTCGGTGCTCAGTACTCAGGGTGCTGGGTGCTCAGTACTCAGGGTGCTGGGTGCTCAGTACTCAGGGTGCTGTGTGCTCAGTGCTCGGGGTGCTATGTGCTCAGTGGTCGCGGTGCTGGGTGCTCAGTGCTCGGGGTGCTCAGTGCTCAGTACTCAGGGTGCTGGGTGCTCAGTGCTCGAGGTGCTCAGTACTCAGGGTGCTGTATGTTCAGTGCTCAGGGTGCTGGGTGCTCAGTACTCGGGGTGCTGGGTGCTCAGTGCTCGAGGTGCTCAGTACTCAGGGTGCTGTGTGTTCAGTGCTCAGGGTGCTGGGTGCTCAGTACTCGGGGTTCTGGGTGCTCAGTGCTCGGGGTGCTCGGTGCTCAGTGCTCAAGGTGCTGGGTGCTCAGTACTCAGGGTGCTCATTGCTCAGGGTGCTGGGTGCTCAGTGCTCAGGGTGCTCGGTGCTCGGGGCGCTGGGTGCTCAGTGCTCGGGGTGCTCGGAGCTCAGTACTCAGGGTACTGGGTGCTCAGTGCTCGGGGTGCTGGGTGCTCAGTGCTCAGGGTGCTGGGTGCTCAGTGCTCAGGGTGCTGGGTGCTCAGTACTCGGGGTGCTGGGTGCTCAGTACTCAGTGTGCTGGGTGCTCAGTACTCAGGGTGCTGGGTGCTCAGTACTCGGGTGCTGGGTGCTCAGTACTCCGGGTGCTGGGTGCTCAGTTCTCAGGGTGCTCGGTGCTCAGTACTCAGAGCTCAGGGTGCTGGGTGCTCAGTGCTCAGGGTGCTGGGTGCTCAGTGCTCAGGGTGCTCGGTGCTCGGGGCGCTGGGTGCTCAGTGCTCGGGGTGCTCGGAGCTCAGTACTCAGGGTGCTGGGTGCTCAGTGCTCGGGGTGCTCGGTGCTCAGTACTCAGGGTGCTGGGTGCTCAGTGCTCGGGGTGCTGGGTGCTCAGTGCTCAGTACTCAGGGTGCTGGGTGCTCAGTGCTCAGGGTGCTGTGTGCTCAGTGCTCAGGGTGCTGGGTGCTCAGTGCTCAGGGTGCTGGGTAATCAGTGCTCAGGGTGCTGGGTGCTCAGTACTCAGGGTGCTGGGTGCTCAGTACTCAGGGTGCTGTGTGCTCAGTGCTCGGTGTGCTATGTGCTCAGTGGTCGCGGTGCTGGGTGCTCAGTGCTCGGGTGCTCAGTGCTCAGTACTCAGGGTGCTGGGTGCTCAGTGCTCGAGGTGCTCAGTACTCAGGGTGCTGTGTGTTCAGTGCTCAGGGTGCTGGGTGCTCAGTACTCGGGGTGCTGGGTGCTCAGTGCTCGAGGTGCTCAGTACTCAGGGTGCTGTGTGTTCAGTGCTCAGGGTGCTGGGTGCTCAGTACTCGGGGTGCTGGGTGCTCAGTGCTCGGGGTGCTCGGTGCTCAGTGCTCAAGGTGCTGGGTGCTCAGTACTCAGGGTGCTCATTGCTCAGGGTGCTGGGTGCTCAGTGCTCAGGGTGCTCGGTGCTCGGGGCGCTGGGTGCTCAGTGCTCGGGGTGCTCGGAGCTCAGTACTCAGGGTGCTGGGTGCTCAGTGCTCGGGGTGCTGGGTGCTCAGTGCTCAGGGTGCTGGGTGCTCAGTGCTCAGGGTTCTGGGTGCTCAGTACTCGGGTGCTGGGTGCTCAGTGCTCAGGGTGCTGGGTGCTCAGTGCTCGGGGTGCTGGGTGCTCAGTGCTCAGTACTCAGGGTGCTGGGTGCTCAGTGCTCAGGGTGCTGGGTGCTCAGTGCTCAGGGTGCTAGGTGCTCGGTGCTCGGGGTGCTGGGTGCTTAGTGCTCGGGGTGCCGGTGCTCAGTACTCGGGGTGCTCAGTGCTCAGTACTCTGGGCGCTGGGTGCTCAGTGCTCAGGGTGCTGGGTGCTCAGTACTCAGGGTGCTGGGTGCTCGGTGCTCAGTACGCTGGGTGCTCAGTGCTCAGGGTGCTGGGTGCTCAGTACTCAGGGTGCTGGGTGCTCAGTGGTCGGGGTGCAGGGTTCTCAGTGCTCAGTACTCAGGGTGCTGGGTGCTCAGTGCTCAGGGTGCTGGGTGCTCAGTACTCAGGGTGCTGGGTGCTCGGTGCTCAGTATGCTGGGTGCTCAGTGCTCAGGGTGCTGGGTGCTCAGTACTCAGGGTGCTGGGTGCTCGGTGCTCAGTACGCTGGGTGCTCAGTACTCCGGGTGCTGGGTGCTCAGTTCTCGGGGTGCTCGGTGCTCAGTGCTCAAGGTGCTGGGTGCTCAGTACTCAGGGTGCTCATTGCTCAGGGTGCTGGGTGCTCAGTACTCAGGGTGCTGGGTGCTCAGTGCTCAGGGGGCTCGGTGCTCGGGGCGTTGGGTGCTCGGGGTGCTCGGAGCTCAGTACTCAGGGTGCTGGGTGCTCAGTGCTCGGGGTGCTCGGTGCTCAGTACGTTGTGTGCTCACTACTCAGGGTGCTGGGTGCTCAGTGCTCAGGGTGCTGGGTGCTCAGTGCTCAGGGTGCTGGGTGCTCAGTGCTCAGGGTGCTGGGTGCTCAGTACTCAGGGTGCTCAGTGCTCAGTACTCGGGGTGCTTGGTGCTCAGTACTCAGGGTGCTCAGTGCTCAGTACTCGGGGTGCTGGGTGCTCAGTGCTCAGGGTGCTCAGTGCTCGGGGTGCTGGGTGTTCACTGCTCGGGGCGCTGGGTGCTCAGTGCTCGGGGTGCTGGGTGCTCAGTACACGGGGTGCTGGGTGCTCAGTGCTCAGGGTGCTCAGTGCTCAGTACTCAGTGCTCAGGGTGCTCAGTGCTCAGTGCTCAGGGTGCTGGGTGTTCAGTACTCAGGGTGCTGGGTGCTCAGTACTCAGGGTGCTAGGTGCTCAGTGCTTAGGGTGCTGGGTGCTCAGTGCTCGGGGCGCTGGGTGCTCAGTGCTCGGGGTGCTCGGAGCTCAGTACTCAGGGTGCTGGGTGCTCAGTGCTCGGGGTGATCGGTGCTCAGTACTCAGGGTGCTGGGTGCTCAGTGCTCGGGGTGCTCGGTGCTCAGTACGTTGGGTGCTCACTACTCAGGGTGCTGGGTGCTCAGTGCTCGGGGTGCTGGGTGCTCAGTGCTCGCGGTGCTGGGTGCTCAGTGCTCGGGGTGCTCGGTGCTCAGTACTCAGGTTGCTGGGTGCTCAGTGCTCGGGGTGCTGGGTGCTCAGTGCTCGCGGTGCTGGGTGCTCAGTGCTCGGGGTGCTCGGTGCTCAGTACTCAGGGTGCTGGGTGCTCAGTGCTCGAGGTGCTCAGTACTCAGGGTGCTGTGTGTTCAGTGCTCAGGGTGCTGGGTGCTCAGTACTCAGGGTGCTCGGTGCTTAGTACTCAGGGTGCTTGGTGCTCAATACTCCGGGTGCTGGGTGCTCAGTGCTCGGGGTGCTCGGTGCTCAGTGCTCAAGGTGCTGGGTGCTCAGTACTCAGGGTGCTCATTGCTCAGGGTGCTGGGTGCTCAGTACTCAGGGTGCTGGGTGCTCAGTGCTCAGGGTGCTCGGTGCTCGGGGCGCTGGGTGCTCAGTCCTCGGGGTGCTCGGAGCTCAGTACTCAGGGTGCTGGGTGCTCAGTGCTCGGGGTTCTCGGTGCTCAGTACTCAGGGTGCTGGGTGTTCAGTACTCGGGGTGCTGGGTTCTCAGTACTCAGGGTGCTGGGTGCTCAGTACTCGGGGTGCTGGGTTCGCAGTACACAGGTTGCTGGGTGCTCAGTACTCAGGGTGCTGGGTGCTCAGTACTCGGGTGCTGGGTGCTCAGTGCCCAGGGTGCTGGTTGCTCAGTGCTCGTGGTGCTGGGTGCTCAGGGCTCAGTACTCAGGGTGCTGGGTGCTCAGTGCTCGGGGTGCTGGGTGCTGAGTGCTCAGTACTCAGGGTGCTGGGTGCTCAGGGCTCAGGGTGTTGAGTCCTCAGTGCTCAGGGTCCTGGGTGCTCAGTGCTCGGGGTGCTGGGTGCTCAGTGCTCAGTACTCAGGGTGCTGGGTGCTCAGTGCTCAGGGTGCTGGGTGCTCAGTGCACGGGGTGCTGGGTGCTCAGTGCTCAGGGTGCTGGGTGCTCAGTGCTCAGGGTGCCGAGTGCTCAGTACTCAGGGTGCAGGGTGCTCAGTGCACGGGGTGCTGGTTGCTCAGTGCTCAAGGTGCTGGGTGCTCAGTACTCAGGGTGCTGGGTATTCAGTACTCGGGGTGCTGGGTTCTCAGTACTCAGGGTGCTGGGTGCTCAGTACTCCGGGTGCTGGGTGCTCAGTTCTCGGGGTGCTCGGTGCTCAGTACTCAGTGCTCAGGCTGCTCAGTGCTCAGTGCTCAGGGTGCTGGGTGTTCAGTACTCAGGGTGCTGGGTGCTCAGTGCTCAGGGTGCTGGGTGCTCAGTGCTCAGGGTGCTCGGTGCTCGGGGCGCTGGGTGCTCAGTCCTCGGGGTGCTCGGAGCTCAGTACTCAGGGTGCTGGGTGCTCAGTGCTCGGGGTGCTCGGTGCTCATTACTCAGGGTGCTGGGTGCTCAGTGCTCGGGGTGCTGGGTGCTCAGTGCTCAGTACTCAGGGTGCTGGGTGCTCAGTGCTCAGGGTGCTCAGTACTCAGGGTGCTGGGTGCTTAGTGCTCGACGTGCTCAGTACTCAGTGTGCTGTGTGTTCAGTGCTCAGGGTGCTGGTTGCTCAGTACTCAGGATGCTCGGTGCTTAGTACTCAGGGTGCTGGGTGCTCAGTACTCTGGGTGCTGGGTGCTCAGTGCTCGGGGTGCTCGGTGCTCAGTGCTCAAGGTGCTGGGTGCTCAGTACTCACGGTGCTCATTGCTCAGGGTGCTGGGTGCTCAGTGCTCAGGGTGCTCGGTGCTCGGGGCGCTGGGTCCTCAGTGCTCGGGGTGCTCGGAGCTCAGTACTCAGGGTGCTGGGTGCTCAGTGCTCGGGGTGCTCGGTGCTGAGTACTCAGGGTGCTGGGTGCTCAGTGCTCGGGGTGCTGGGTGCTCAGTGCTCAGGGTGCTGGGTGCTCAGTGCTCGGGGTGCTGGGTGCTCAGTGCTCAGGGTGCTGGCTGCTCAGTGCTCGGGGTGCTGGGTGCTCAGTGCTCAGTACTCAGGGTGCTGGGTGCTCAGTGCTCAGGGTGCTGGGTGCTCAGTGCTCGGGGTGCTGGGTGCTCAGTACTCAGGGTGCTGGGTGCTCAGTACTTCGGGTGCTGGGTGCTCAGTTCTCGGGGTGCTCGGTGCTCAGTACTCAGTGCTCAGGGTGCTCAGTGCTCAGTGCTCAGGGTGCTGGGTGTTCAGTACTCAGGGTGCTGGGTGCTCAGTGCTCAGGGTGCTGGGTGCTCAGTGCTCAGGGTGCTCGGTGCTCGGGGCGCTGGGTGCTCAGTGCTCGGGGTGCTCGGAGCTCAGTACTCAGGGTGCTGGGTGCTCAGTGCTCGGGGTGCTCGGTGCTCAGTACTCAGGGTGCTGGGTGCTCAGTGCTCGGGGTGCTGGTTGCTCAGTGCTCAGTACTCAGGGTGCTGGGTGCTCAGTGCTCAGGGTGCTGTGTGCTCAGTGCTCAGGGTGCTGGGTGCTCAGTGCTCAGGGTGCGGGGTAATCAGTGCTCAGGGTGCTGGGTGCTCAGTACTCAGGGTGCTGGGTGCTCAGTACTCAGGGTGCTGGGTGCTCAGTGCTCGGGGTGCTATGTGATCAGTGGTCGCGGTGCTGGGTGCTCAGTACTCAGGGTGCTCATTGCTCAGGGTGCTGGGTGCTCAGTACTCAGGGTGCTGGGTGCTCAGTGCTCGAGGTGCTCAGTACTCAGGGTGCTGTGTGTTCAGTGCTCAGGGTGCTGGGTGCTCAGTACTCAGGGTGTTCGGTGCTTAGTACTCAGGGTGCTGGGTGCTCAGTACTCCGGGTGCTGGGTGCTCAGTGCTCGGGGTGCTTGGTGCTCAGTGCTCAAGGTGCTGGGTGCTCAGTACTCAGGGTGCTCATTGCTCAGGGTGCTGGGTGCTCAGTGCTCAGGGTGCTCGGTGCTCAGGGCGCTGGGTGCTCAGTGCTCGGGGTGCTCGGAGCTCAGTACTCAGGGTGCTGGGTGCTCAGTGCTCGGGGTGCTCGGTGCTCAGTACTCAGGGTGCTGGGTGCTCAGTGCTCGGGGTGCTGGGTGCTCAGTGCTCAGGATGCTGGGTGCTCAGTACTCAGGGTGCTCGGTGCTTAGTACTCAGGGTGCTCTTTGCTCGGGGTGCTGGGTGCTCAGTGCTCGGGGTGCTAGGTGCTCAGTACTCAGAGTGCTGGGTGCTCAGTACTCAGGGTACTTGGTGCTCAGTACTCGGGTGCTGGGTGCTCAGTGCTCAGGGTGCTGGGTGCTCAGTGCTCGGGGTGATGGGTGCTCAGTGCTCAGTACTCAGGGTGCTGGGTGCTCAGTGCTCGGGGTGCTGGGTGCTCAGTGCTCAGTACTCAGTGTGCTGGGTGCTCAGTGCTCAGGGTGCTGGGTGCTCAGTGCTCAGGGTGCTGGGTGCTCAGTGCTCAGGGTGCTGGGTACACAGTGCTCAGGGTGCTGGGTTCCCAGTACTCAGGGAGCTCAGTGCTCAGTACTCGGGGTGCTGGGTGCTCAGTGCTCAGGGTGCTCAGTGCTCAGTACTCGGGGTGCTGTGTGCTCAGTGCTCCGGGTGCTCAGTGCTCAGTGCTCGGGTTGCTGGGTGGTCAGTGCTCGGGGCGCTGGGGGCTCAGTGCTCGGTGTGCTGGGTGCTCAGTACTCGGGGTGCTGGGTGCTCAGTGCTCAGGGTGCTCAGTGCTCAGTACTCAGTGCTCAGGGTGCTCAGTGCTCAGTGCTCAGGGTGCTGGGTGTTCAGTTCTCAGGGTGCTGGGTGCTTAGTACTCAGGGTGCTGGGTGCTCAGTGCTCAGGGTGCTGGGTGCTCAGTGCTCAGGGTGCTGGGTGCTCAGTGCTCAGGGTTCTGGGTGCTCAGTACTCAGGGTGCTCAGTGCTCAGTACTCGGGGTGCTTGGTGCTCAGTACTCAGGGTGATCGGTGCTCAGTACTCGGGGTGCTGGGTGCTCAGTGCTCAGGGTGCTCAGTGCTCAGTGCTCGGGGTGCTGGGTGTTCACTGCTCGGGGCGCTGGGTGCTCAGTGCTCGGGGTGCTGGGTGCTCAGTACACGGGGTGCTGGGTGCTCAGTGCTCAGGGTGCTCAGTGCTCAGTACTCAGTGCTCAGGGTGCTCAGTGCTCAGTGCTCAGGGTGCTGGGTGTTCAGTACTCAGGGTGCTGGGTGCTCAGTACTCAGGGTGCTAGGTGCTCAGTGCTCAGGGTGCTGGGTGCTCAGTGCTCGGGGCGCTGGGTGCTCAGTGCTCGGGGTGCTCGGAGCTCAGTACTCAGGGTGCTGGGTGCTCAGTGCTCGGGGTGATCGGTGCTCAGTACTCAGGTTGCTGGATGCTCAGTGCTCGGGGTGCTCGGTGCTCAGTACGTTGGGTGCTCACTACTCAGGGTGCTGGGTGCTCAGTGCTCGGGGTGCTGGGTGCTCAGTGCTCGCGGTGCTGGGTGCTCAGTGCTCGGGGTGCTCGGTGCTCAGTACTCAGGTTGCTGGGTGCTCAGTGCTCGGGGTGCTTGGTGCTCAGTGCTCGCGGTGCTGGGTGCTCAGTGCTCGGGGTGCTCGATGCTCAGTACTCAGGGTGCTGGGTGCTCAGTGCTCGAGGTGCTCAGTACTCAGGGTGCTGTGTGATCAGTGCTCAGGGTGCTGGGTGCTCAGTACTCAGGGTGCTCGGTGCTTAGTACTCAGGGTGCTTGGTGCTCAATACTCCGGGTGCTGGGTGCTCAGTGCTCGGGGTGCTCGGTGCTCAGTGCTCAAGGTGCTGGGTGCTCATTACTCAGGTTGCTCATTGCTCAGGGTGCTGGGTGCTCAGTACTCAGGGTGCTGGGTGCTCAGTGCTCAGGGTGCTCGGTGCTCGGGGCGCTGGGTGCTCAGGCCTCGGGGTGCTCTTAGCTCAGTACTCAGGGTGCTGGGTGCTCAGTGCTCGGGGTTCTCGGTGCTCAGTACTCAGGGTGCTGGGTGTTCAGTACTCGGGGTGCTGGGTTCTCAGTACTCAGGGTGCTGGGTGCTCAGTACTCGGCGTGCTGGGTTCGCAGTACACAGGTTGCTGGGTGCTCAGTACTCAGGGTGCTGGGTGCTCAGTACTCGGGTGCTGGGTGCTCAGTGCTCAGGGTGCTGGGTGCTCAGTGCTCGGGGTGCTGGGTGCTGGGTGCTCAGTACTCAGGGTGCTGGGTGCTCAGTACTCGGGTGCTCAGGGCTCAGTACTCAGGGTGCTGGGTGCTCAGTGCTCGGGGTGCTGGGTGCTGAGTGCTCAGTACTCAGGGTGCTGGGTGCTCAGGGCTCAGGGTGCTGGGTCCTCAGTGCTCAGGGTGCTGGGTGCTCAGTGCTCGGGGTGCTGGGTGCTCAGTGCTCAGTACTCAGGGTGCTGGGTGCTCAGTGCTCAGGGTGCTGGGTGCTCAGTGCACGGGGTGCTGGGTGCTCAGTGCTCAGGGTGCTGGGTGCTCAGTGCTCAGGGTGCCGAGTGCTCAGTACTCAGGGTGCTGGGTGCTCAGTGCACGGGGTGCTGGTTGCTCAGTGCTCAGGGTGCTGGGTGCTCAGTACTCAGGGTGCTGGGTGTTCAGTACTCGGGGTGCTGGGTTCTCAGTACTCAGGGTGCTGGGTGCTCAGTACTCCGGGTGCTGGGTGCTCAGTTCTCGGGGTGCTCGGTGCTCAGTACTCAGTGCTCAGGCTGCTCAGTGCTCAGTGCTCAGGGTGCTGGGTGTTCAGTACTCAGGGTGCTGGGTGCTCAGTGCTCAGGGTGCTGGGTGCTCAGTGCTCAGGGTGCTCGGTGCTCGGGGCGCTGGGTGCTCAGTCCTCGGGGTGCTCGGAGCTCAGTACTCAGGGTGCTGGGTGCTCAGTGCTCGGGGTGCTCGGTGCTCAGTACTCAGGGTGCTGGGTGCTCAGTGCTCGGGGTGCTGGGTGCTCAGTGCTCAGTACTCAGGGTGCTGGGTGCTCAGTGCTCAGGGTGCTCAGTACTCAGGGTGCTGGATGCTCAGTGCTCGAGGTGCTCAGTACTCAGGGTGCTGTGTTTTCAGTGCTCAGGGTGCTGGGTGCTCAGTACTCAGGGTGCTCGGTGCTTAGTACTCAGGGTGCTGGGTGCACAGTACTCCGGGTGCTGGGTGCTCAGTGCTCGGGGTGCTCGGTGCTCAGTGCTCAAGGTGCTGGGTGCTCAGTACTCACGGTGCTCATTGCTCAGGGTGCTGGGTGCTCAGTGCTCAGGGTGCTGGGTGCTCGGGGCGCTGGGTGCTCAGTGCTCGGGGTGCTCGAAGCTCAGTACTCAGGGTGCTGGGTGCTCAGTGCTCGGGGTGTTCGGTGCTCAGTACTCAGGGTGCTGGGTGCTCAGTGCTCGGGGTGCTGGGTGCTCAGTGCTCAGGGTGCTTGGTGCTCAGTACTCGGGGTCCTGAGTGCTCAGTGCTCAGGGTGCTGGCTGCTCAGTGCTCGGGGTGCTGGGTGCTCAGTGCTCAGTACTCAGGGTGCTGGGTGCTCAGTGCTCAGGGTGCTGGGTGCTCAGTGCTCGGGGTGCTGGGTGCTCAGTACTCAGGGTGCTGGGTGCTCAGTACTCCGGGTGCTGGGTGCTCAGTTCTCGGGGTGCTCGGTGCTCAGTACTCAGTGCTCAGGGTGCTCAGTGCTCAGTGCTCAGGGTGCTGGGTGTTCAGTACTCAGGGTGCTGGGTGCTCAGTGCTCAGGGTGCTGGGTGCTCAGTGCTCAGGGTGCTCGGTGCTCGGGGCGCTGGGTGCTCAGTGCTTGGGGTGCTCGGAGCTCAGTACTCAGGGTGCTGGGTGCTCAGTTCTCGGGGTGCTCGGTGCTCAGTACTCAGGGTGCTGGGTGCTCAGTGCTCAGGGTGCTGGGTGCTCAGTACGTTGGGTGCTCATTGCTCAGGGTGCTGGGTGCTCAGTACTCAGGGTGCTGGGTGCTCAGTGCTCGAGGTGCTCAGTACTCAGGGTGCTGTGTGTTCAGTGCTCAGGGTGCTGGGTGCTCAGTACTCAGGGTGCTCGGTGCTTAGTACTCAGGGTGCTGGGTGCTCAGTACTCCGGGTGCTGGGTGCTCAGTGCTCGGGGTGCTCGGTGCTCAGTGCTCAAGGTGCTGGGTGCTCAGTACTCAGGGTGCTCATTGCTCAGGGTGCTGGGTGCTCAGTGCTCAGGGTGCTCGGTGCTCAGGGCGCTGGGTGCTCAGTGCTCGGGGTGCTCGGAGCTCAGTACTCAGGGTGCTGGGTGCTCAGTGCTCGGGGTGCTCGGTGCTCAGTACTCAGGGTGCTGGGTGCTCAGTGCTCGGGGTGCTGGGTGCTCAGTGCTCAGGATGCTGGGTGCTCAGTACTCAGGGTGCTCGGTGCTTAGTACTCAGGGTGCTCTGTGCTCGGGGTGCTGGGTGCTCAGTGCTCGGGGTGCTAGGTGCTCAGTACTCAGAGTGCTGGGTGCTCAGTACTCAGGGGACTTGGTGCTCAGTACTCGGGTGCTGGGTGCTCAGTGCTCAGGGTGCTGGGTGCTCAGTGCTCGGGGTGATGGGTGCTCAGTGCTCAGTACTCAGTGTGCTGGGTGCTCAGTGCTCGGGGTGCTGGGTGCTCAGTGCTCAGTACTCAGTGTGCTGGGTGCTCAGTGCTCAGGGTGCTGGGTGCTCAGTGCTCAGGGTGCTGGGGGCTCAGTGCTCAGGGTGCTGGGTACACAGTGCTCAGGGTGCTGGGTTCCCAGTACTCAGGGAGCTCAGTGCTCAGTACTCGGGGTGCTGGGTGCTCAGTGCTCAGGGTGCTCAGTGCTCAGTACTCGGGGTGCTGTGTGCTCAGTGCTCCGGGTGCTCAGTGCTCAGTGCTCGGGGTGCTGGGTGGTCAGTGCTCGGGGCGCTGGGGGCTCAGTGCTCGGTGTGCTGGGTGCTCAGTACTCGGGGTGCTGGGTGCTCAGTGCTCAGGGTGCTCAGTGCTCAGTACTCAGTGCTCAGGGTGCTCAGTGCTCAGTGCTCAGGGTGCTGGGTGTTCAGTACTCAGGGTGCTGGGTGCTTAGTACTCAGGGTGCTGGGTGCTCAGTGCTCAGGGTGCTGGGTGCTCAGTGCTCAGGGTGCTGAGTGCTCAGTGCTCAGGGTTCTGGGTGCTCAGTACTCAGGGTGCTCAGTGCTCAGTACTCGGGGTGCTTGGTGCTCAGTACTCAGGGTGCTCGGTGCTCAGTACTCGGGGTGCTGGGTGCTCAGTGCTCAGGGTGCTCAGTGCTCAGTGCTCGGGGTGCTGGGTGTTCACTGCTCGGGGCGCTGGGTGCTCAGTGCTCGGGGTGCTGGGTGCTCAGTACACGGGGTGCTGGGTGCTCAGTGCTCAGGGTGCTCAGTGCTCAGTACTCAGTGCTCAGGGTGCTCAGTGCTCAGTGCTCAGGGTGCTGGGTGTTCAGTACTCAGGGTGCTGGGTGCTCAGTACTCAGGGTGCTAGGTGCTCAGTGCTCAGGGTGCTGGGTGCTCAGTGCTCGGGGCGCTGGGTGCTCAGTGCTCGGGGTGCTCGGAGCTCAGTACTCAGGGTGCTGGGTGCTCAGTGCTCGGGGTGATCGGTGCTCAGTACTCAGGGTGCTGGGTGCTCAGTGCTCGGGGTGCTCGGTGCTCAGTACGTTGGGTGCTCACTACTCAGGGTGCTGGGTGCTCAGTGCTCGGGGTGCTGGGTGCTCAGTGCTCGCGGTGCTGGGTGCTCAGTGCTCGGGGTGCTCGGTGCTCAGTACTCAGGTTGCTGGGTGCTCAGTGCTCGGGGTGCTTGGTGCTCAGTGCTCGCGGTGCTGGGTGCTCAGTGCTCCGGGTGCTCGATGCTCAGTACTCAGGGTGCTGGGTGCTCAGTGCTCGAGGTGCTCAGTACTCAGGGTGCTGTGTGATCAGTGCTCAGGGTGCTGGGTGCTCAGTACTCAGGGTGCTCGGTGCTTAGTACTCAGGGTGCTTGGTGCTCAATACTCCGGGTGCTGGGTGCTCAGTGCTCGGGGTGCTCGGTGCTCAGTGCTCAAGGTGCTGGGTGCTCAGTACTCAGGGTGCTGGGTGCTCAGTGCTCAGGGTGCTCGGTGCTCGGGGCGCTGGGTGCTCAGGCCTCGGGGTGCTCTTAGCTCAGTACTCAGGGTGCTGGGTGCTCAGTGCTCGGGGTCCTCGGTGCTCAGTACTCAGGGTGCTGGGTGTTCAGTACTCGGGGTGCTGGGTTCTCAGTACTCAGGGTGCTGGGTGCTCAGTACTCGGCGTGCTGGGTTCGCAGTACACAGGTTGCTGGGTGCTCAGTACTCAGGGTGCTGGGTGCTCAGTACTCGGGTGCTGGGTGCTCAGTGCTCAGGGTGCTGGGTGCTCAGTGCTCGGGGTGCTGGGTGCTCAGGGCTCAGTACTCAGGGTGCTGGGTGCTCAGTGCTCGGGGTGCTGGGTGCTGAGTGCTCAGTACTCAGGGTGCTGGGTGCTCAGGGCTCAGGGTGCTGGGTCCTCAGTGCTCAGGGTGCTGGGTGCTCAGTGCTCGGGGTGCTGGGTGCTCAGTGCTCAGTACTCAGGGTGCTGGGTGCTCAGTGCTCAGGGTGCTGGGTGCTCAGTGCACGGGGTGCTGGGTGCTCATTGCTCAGGGTGCTGGGTGCTCAGTGCTCAGGGTGCCGAGTGCTCAGTACTCAGGGTGCTGGGTGCTCAGTGCACGGGGTGCTGGTTGCTCAGTGCTCAGGGTGCTGGGTGTTCAGTACTCGGGGTGCTGGGTTCTCAGTACTCAGGGTGCTGGGTGCTCAGTACTCCGGGTGCTGGGTGCTCAGTTCTCGGGGTGCTCGGTGCTCAGTACTCAGTGCTCAGGCTGCTCAGTGCTCAGTGCTCAGGGTGCTGGGTGTTCAGTACTCAGGGTGCTGGGTGCTCAGTGCTCAGGGTGCTGGGTGCTCAGTGCTCAGGGTGCTCGGTTCTCGGGGCGCTGGGTGCTCAGTCCTCGGGGTGCTCGGAGCTCAGTACTCAGGGTGCTGGGTGCTCAGTGCTCGGGGTGCTCGGTGCTCAGTACTCAGGGTGCTGGGTGCTCAGTGCTCGGGGTGCTGGGTGCTCAGTGCTCAGTACTCAGGGTGCTGGGTGCTCAGTGCTCAGGGTGCTGGGTGCTCAGTGCTCGGGGTGCTGGGTGCTCAGTACTCAGGGTGCTGGGTGCTCAGTACTCCGGGTGCTGGGTGCTCAGTTCTCGGGGTGCTCGGTGCTCAGTACTCAGTGCTCAGGGTGCTCAGTGCTCAGTGCTCAGGGTGCTGGGTGTTCAGTACTCAGGGTGCTGGGTGCTCAGTGCTCAGGGTGCTGGGTGCTCAGTGCTCAGGGTGCTCGGTGCTCGGGGCGCTGGGTGCTCAGTGCTCGGGGTGCTCGGAGCTCAGTACTCAGGGTGCTGGGTGCTCAGTTCTCGGGGTGCTCGGTGCTCAGTACTCAGGGTGCTGGGTGCTCAGTGCTCAGGGCTCTGGGTGCTCAGTACGTTGGGTGCTCATTGCTCAGGGTGCTGGGTGCTCAGTACTCAGGGTGCTGGGTGCTCAGTGCTCGAGGTGCTCAGTACTCAGGGTGCTGTGTGTTCAGTGCTCAGGGTGCTGGGTGCTCAGTGCTCAGGGTGCTCGGTGCTCAGGGCGCTGGGTGCTCAGTGCTCGGGGTGCTCGGAGCTCAGTACTCAGGGTGCTGGGTGCTCAGTGCTCGGGGTGCTCGGTGCTCAGTACTCAGGGTGCTGGGTGCTCAGTGCTCGGGGTGCTGGGTGCTCAGTGCTCAGGATGCTGGGTGCTCAGTACTCAGGGTGCTCGGTGCTTAGTACTCAGGGTGCTCTGTGCTCGGGGTGCTGGGTGCTCAGTCTTCGGGGTGCTAGGTGCTCAGTACTCAGAGTGCTGGGTGCTCAGTACTCAGGGTACTTGGTGCTCAGTACTCGGGTGCTGGGTGCTCAGTGCTCAGGGTGCTGGGTGCTCAGTGCTCGGGGTGATGGGTGCTCAGTGCTCAGTACTCAGGGTGCTGGGTGCTCAGTGCTCGGGGTGCTGGGTGCTCAGTGCTCAGTACTCAGTGTGCTGGGTGCTCAGTGCTCAGGGTGCTGGGTGCTCAGTGCTCAGGGTGCTGGGGGCTCAGTGCTCAGGGTGCTGGGTACACAGTGCTCAGGGTGCTGGGTTCCCAGTACTCAGGGAGCTCAGTGCTCAGTACTCGGGGTGCTGGGTGCTCAGTGCTCAGGGTGCTCAGTGCTCAGTACTCGGGGTGCTGTGTGCTCAGTGCTCCGGGTGCTCAGTGCTCAGTGCTCGGGGTGCTGGGTGGTCAGTGCTCGGGGCGCTGGGGGCTCAGTGCTCGGTGTGCTGGGTGCTCAGTACTCGGGGTGCTGGGTGCTCAGTGCTCAGGGTGCTCAGTGCTCAGTACTCAGTGCTCAGGGTGCTCAGTGCTCAGTGCTCAGGGTGCTGGGTGTTCAGTACTCAGGGTGCTGGGTGCTTAGTACTCAGGGTGCTGGGTGCTCAGTGCTCAGGGTGCTGGGTGCTCAGTGCTCAGGGTGCTGGGTGCTCAGTGCTCAGGGTTCTGGGTGCTCAGTACTCAGGGTGCTCAGTGCTCAGTACTCGGGGTGCTTGGTGCTCAGTACTCAGGGTGCTCGGTGCTCAGTACTCGGGGTGCTGGGTGCTCAGTGCTCAGGGTGCTCAGTGCTCAGTGCTCGGGGTGCTGGGTGTTCACTGCTCGGGGCGCTGGGTGCTCAGTGCTCGGGGTGCTGGGTGCTCAGTACACGGGGTGCTGGGTGCTCAGTGCTCAGGGTGCTCAGTGCTCAGTACTCAGTGCTCAGGGTGCTCAGTGCTCAGTGCTCAGGGTGCTGGGTGTTCAGTACTCAGGGTGCTGGGTGCTCAGTACTCAGGGTGCTAGGTGCTCAGTGCTCAGGGCGCTGGGTGCTCAGTGCTCGGGGCGCTGGGTGCTCAGTGCTCGGGGTGCTCGGAGCTCAGTACTCAGGGTGCTGGGTGCTCAGTGCTCGGGGTGATCGGTGCTCAGTACTCAGGGTGCTGGGTGCTCAGTACTCAGGGTGCGTGGTGCTCAGTACTCAGGGTGCTCGGTTCTCAGTACTCAGGGTGCTGGGTGCTCAGTACTCAGGGTGCTCAGTGCTCAGTACACAGGGTGCTGGGTGCTCAGTGCTCGGGGTGCTGGGTGCTCAGTACTCAGCGTGCTGTGCGCTCAGTACTCAGGGTGCTGGGTGCTCAGTGCTCAGGGTGCTGGGTGCTCAGTGCTCAGGGTGCTGGGTGCTCCGTGCTCGGGGTGCTGGGTTCTCAGTGCTCTGGGTGCTTAGTGCTCAGTACTCAGGGTGCTGGGTGCTCAGTACTCATGGTGCTGGGTGCTCATTCTCAGGGTGCTAGGGGCTCAGTACCCAAGGTGCTGGGTGCTCAGTACTCAGGGTGCTCAGTTCTCAGTACTCAGGGTGCTGGGTGCTCATTCTCGGGGTGGTGGGTGCTCAGTGCTCGGGGTGCTGGGTGCTCTGTACTCAGGGTGCTGGTGGCTCAGTACTCAGGGTGCTGGGTGCTCAGTACTCAGGGTGTTCTGTTCTCAGTACTCAGGTTGCTGGGTGCTCAGTGCTCGGGGTGCTTGGTGCTCAGTACTCGGGGTGCTCAGTGCTCAGTACTCAGGGTTCTGGGTGCTTAGTACTCAGGGTGCTGGGTGCTCAGTGCTCGAGGTGCTCGGTGCTCAGTACTCGGGGTGCTGGGTGCTCAGTACTCGGGGTGCTGGGTGCTCAGTGCTCAGGGTGCTGGGTGCTCAGTGCTCGGGGTGCTGGGTGCTCAGTGCTGAGGGTGGTGCTGGGTGCTCAGTACTCAGGGTGCTGGGTGCTCAGTGCTCAGGGTGCTGGGTGCTCAGTACTAAGGGTGCTGGGTGCTCAGTACTCATGGTGCTCGGTGCTCAGTACTCAGGGTGCTGGGTGCTCAGTGCTCAGGGTGCTGGGTACTCAGTAATCAGGGTGCTGGGTGCTCAGTACTCAGGGTGCTGGGTGCTCAGTGCTCAGGGTGCTGGGTGCTCAGTGCTCAGGGTGCTGGGTGCTCAGTACTCAGGGTTCTGGGTGCTCAGTGCTCAGGGTGATCGGTGCTCAGTACTCAGGGTGCTCATTACTCAGCGTGCTGGGTGCTCAGTGCTCAGGGTGCTGGGTGCTCAGTACTCGTTCTGCTTTGTGCTCTGTACTCAGGGTGCTGGGTTCTCAGTGCACGGGGTCCTGGGTGCTCAGTGCTCAGGGTGATCGGTGCTCAGTACTCAGGGTCCTGGGTGCTCAGTGCTCAGGGTGCTGGGTGCTCAGTACTCTGGGTGTTGGGTGCTCAGTACTCAGGGTGCTGGGTGCTCCGTGCTCGGGGTGCTGGCTGCTCAGTGCTCAGGGTGCTTTGTGCTCAGTGCTCAGGGTGCTGGGTGCTCAGTACTCAGGGTGCTGGGTGCTTAGTGCTCGGGGTGCTCGGTGCTCAGTACTCAAGGTGCTGGGTGCTCAGTGCTCAGGGTGCTGGGTGCTCAGTCCTCGGGGTGCTCCGTGCTCAGGGTGCTGGGTGCTCAGTGCTCAGGGTGCTGGGTGCTCAGTGCTCGGGGTGCTGGGTGCTGAGTGCTCAGGGTGCTGGGTGCTCAGTGCTCGGGGTGCTCGGTGCTCAGTGCTCAGGGTCCCGGGTGCTCAGTACTCAGGGTGCTGGGTGCTTAGTACTCAGGGTGCTCAGTGCTCAGTACACAGGGTGCTGGGTGCTCAGTGCTCGGGGTGCTGGGTGCTCAGTACTCAGCGTGCTGGGTGGTCAGTACTCAGGGTGCTGGGTGCTCAGTGCTCAGGGTGCTGGGTGCTCAGTGCTCAGGGTGCTGGGTGCTCCGTGCTCGGGGTGCTCAGTTCTCAGTACTCAGGGTGCTGGGTGCTCATTCTCGGGGTGGTGGGTGCTCAGTGCTCGGGGTGCTGGGTGCTCAGTACTCAGGGTGCTGGGGGCTCAGTACTCAGGGTGCTGGGTGCTCAGTACTCAGGGTGCTGGGGGCTCAGTACTCAGGGTGCTGGGTGCTCATTACTCAGGGTGCTCAGTTCTCAGTACTCAGGATGCTGGGTGCTCATTCTCGGGGTGGTGGGTGCTCAGTGCTCGGGGTGCTGGGTGCTCAGTTCTCAGGGTGCTGGGGGCTCAGTACTCAGGGTGCTGGGTGCTCAGTACTCAGGGTGTTCTGTTCTCAGTACTCAGGTTGCTGGGTGCTCAGTGCTCGGGGTGCTGGGTGCTCAGTACTCGGGGTGCTCAGTGCTCTGTTCTCTGGGTGCTGGGTGCTCAGTACTCAGGGTGCTGGGTGCTCAGTGCTCGAGGTGCTCTGTGCTCAGTACTCGGGGTGCTGGGTGCTCAGTACTCGGGGTGCTGGGTGCTCAGTGCTCAGGGTGCTGGGTGCTCAGTGCTTGGGGTGCTGGGTGCTCAGTGCTGAGGGTGGTGCTGGGTGCTCTGTACTCAGGGTGCTGGGTGCTCAGTGCTCAGGGTGCTGGGTGCTCAGTACTAAGGGTGCTGGGTGCTCAGTACTCATGGTGCTCGGTGCTCAGTACTCAGGGTGCTGGGTGCTCAGTGCTCAGGGTGCTGGGTACTCAGTAATCAGGGTGCTGGGTGCTCAGTACTCAGGGTGCTGGGTGCTCAGTGCTCAGGGTGCTGGGTGCTCAGTGCTCAGGGTGCTGGGTGCTCAGTACTCAGGGTGCTGGGTGCTCAGTGCTCAGGGTGATCGGTGCTCAGTACTCAGGGTGCTCAGTACTCAGCGTGCTGGGTGCTCAGTGCTCAGGGTGCTGGGTGCTCAGTACTCGGGGTGCTGGGTGCTCAGTGCTCAGGGTGCTCGGTGCTCAGTACTCAGGGTGCTGGGTGCTCAGTGCTCAGGCTGGTGGGTACTCAGTACTCAGGGTGCTGGGTGCTCAGTACTCAGGGTGCTGGGTGCTCATTCTCAGGGTGCTGGGTGCTCAGTACTCAGGGTGCTGGGTGCTCAGTACTCAGGGTGCTGGGTGCTCAGTGCTCGGGGTGCTCGGTGCTCAGTACTCGGGGTGCTTGGTGCTCAGTTCTCGGGGTGCTGGGTGCTCAGTGCTCAGGGTGCTGGGTGCTCAGTGCTCGGGGTGCTGGGTGCTCAGTGCTGAGGGTGGTGCTGGGTGCTCAGTACTCAGGGTGCTGGGTGCTCAGTGCTCAGGGTGCTGGGTGCTCAGTACTAAGGGTGCTGGGTGCTCAGTACTCAGGGTGCTCGGTGCTCAGTACTCAGGGTGCTGGGTGCTCAGTGCTCAGGCTGGTGGGTACTCAGTACTCAGGGTGCTGGGTGCTCAGTACTCAGGGTGCTGGGTGCTCAGTGCTCAGGGTGCTGGGTGCTCAGTGCTCAGGCTGCTGGGTGCTCAGTACTCAGGGTGCTGGGTGCTCAGTGCTCATGGTGATCGGTGCTCAGTACTCAGTGTGCTGGGTGCTCAGTGCTCGGGGTGCTGGGTGCTCAGTACACGGGGTGCTGTGTGCTCTGTACTCTGGGTGCTGGGTGCTCCGTGCTCGGGGTGCTGGGTGCTCAGTACTCAGGGTGCTGGGTGCTCAGTACTCGTGGTGCTCGGTGCTCAGTACTCAGGGTGCTGGGTGCTAAGTGCTCAGTGCTCAGGGTGCTCAGTGCTCAGGGTGCTCCGTGCTCGGGGTGCTGGGTGCTCAGTACTCATGTTGCTGGGTGCTCATTCTCAGGGTGCTAGGTTCTCAGTACTCAGGGTGCTGTGTGCTCAGTACTCAGGGTGCTCGGTTCTCAGTACTCAGGGTGCTGGGTGCTCAGTGCTCGGGGAGCTGGGTGCTCAGTACTCGGGGTGCTCAGTGCTCAGTACTCAGGGTGCTGGGTGCTCAGTACTCAGGGTGCTGGGTGCTCAGTGCTCGGGGTGCTCGGTGCTCAGTACTCGGGGTACTTGGTGCTCAGTACTCGGGGTGCTGGGTGCTCAGTGCTCAGGGTGCTGGGTGCTCAGTGCTCGGGGTGCTGATTGCTCAGTGCTGAGGGTGGTGCTGGGTGCTCAGTACTCAGGGTGCTGGGTGCTCAGTGCTCAGGGTGCTGGGTGCTCAGTACTAAGGGTGCTGGGTGCTCAGAACTCAGGGTGCTCGGTGCTCAGTACTCAGCGTGCTGGGTGCTCAGTGCTCAGAGTGTTGGGTGCTCAGTACTCAGGGTGCTGGGTGCTCAGTGCTCAGTGCTCAGGGTGCTCAGTGCTCAGGGTGCTCAGTGCTCATGGTGCTGGGTGCTCAGGGTGCTGGGTGCTCAGTGCTCGGGGTGCTGGGTGCTCAGTGCTCAGTGCTCAGGGTGCTGGGTGCTCAGTGCTCAGTGCTCAGGGTGCTGGGTGTTCAGTACTCAGGGTGCTTGGTGCTCAGTGCTCAGGGTGCTGGGTGCTCAGTACTCAGGGTGCTGGGTGCTCAGTGCTCGGGGTGCTGGGTGCTCAGTGATCAGGGTGATCTGTGCTCAGTACTCAGGGTGCTGGGTGCTCAGTGCTCAGGGTGCTGGGTGCTCAGTCCTCAGGGTGCTCAGTACTCAGGGTGCTCGGTGCTCAGTGCTCAGTACTCAGGGTGCTCAGTACTCAGGGTGCTGGGTGCTCAGTGCTCGGGGTGCTGGGTGCTCAGTACTCAGGGTGCTGGGTGCTCAGTACGCGGGGTGCTCTGTGCTCAGTACTCAGGGTGCTGGGTGCTCAGTACTCAAGGTGCTGTGTGCTCAGTGCTCAGGGTGCTGGGTGCTCAGTCCTCGGGGTGCTCCGTGCTCAGGGTGCTGGGTGCTCAGTGCTCAGGGTGCTGGGTGCTCAGTGCTCGGGGTGCTGGGTGCTGAGTGCTCAGGGTGCTGGGTGCTCAGTGCTCGGGGTGCTCGGTGCTCAGTGCTCAGGGTCCCGGGTGCTCAGTACTCAGGGTGCTGGGTGCTTAGTACTCAGGGTGCTCAGTGCTCAGTACACAGGGTGCTGGGTGCTCAGTGCTCGGGGTACTGGGTGCTCAGTACTCAGCGTGCTGTGCGCTCAGTACTCAGGGTGCTTGGTGCTCAGTGCTCAGGGTGCTGGGTGCTCAGTGCTCAGGGTGCTGGGTGCTCCGTGCTCGGGGTGCTGGGTTCTCAGTGCTCTGGGTGCTTAGTGCTCAGTACTCAGGGTGCTGGGTGCTCAGTACTCATCGTGCTGGGTGCTCATTCTCAGGGTGCTAGGGGCTCAGTACCCAAGGTGCTGGGTGCTCAGTACTCAGGGTGCTCAGTTCTCAGTACTCAGGGTGCTGGGTGCTCATTCTCGGGGTGGTGGGTGCTCAGTGCTCGGGGTGCTGGGTGCTCTGTACTCAGGGTGCTGCTGGCTCAGTACTCAGGGTGCTGGGTGCTCAGTACTCAGGGTGTTCTGTTCTCAGTACTCAGGTTGCTGGGTGCTCAGTGCTCGGGGTGCTGGGTGCTCAGTACTCGGGGTGCTCAGTGCTCAGTACTCAGGGTTCTGGGTGCTCAGTACTCAGGGTGCTGGGTGCTCAGTGCTCGAGGTGCTCGGTGCTCAGTACTCGGGGTGCTGGGTGCTCAGTACTCGGGGTGCTGGGTGCTCAGTGCTCAGGGTGCTGGGTGCTCAGTGCTCGGGGTGCTGGGTGCTCAGTGCTGAGGGTGGTGCTGGGTGCTCAGTACTCAGGGTGCTGGGTGCTCAGTGCTCAGGGTGCTGGGTGCTCAGTACTAAGGGTGCTGGGTGCTCAGTACTCATGGTGCTCGGTGCTCAGTACTCAGGGTGCTGGGTGCTCAGTGCTCAGGGTGCTGGGTACTCAGTAATCAGGGTGCTGGGTGCTCAGTACTCAGGGTGCTGGGTGCTCAGTGCTCAGGGTGCTGGGTGCTCAGTGCTCAGGGTGCTGGGTGCTCAGTACTCAGGGTTCTGGGTGCTCAGTGCTCAGGGTGATCGGTGCTCAGTACTCAGGGTGCTCAGTACTCAGCGTGCTGGGTGCTCAGTGCTCAGGGTGCTGGGTGCTCAGTACTCGGGCTGCTTTGTGCTCTGTACTCAGGGTGCTGGGTTCTCAGTGCACGGGGTCCTGGGTGCTCAGTGCTCAGGGTGCTGGGTGCTCAGTGCTCAGGGTGCTGGGTGCTCAGTCCTCGGGGTGCTCCGTGCTCAGGGTGCTGGGTGCTCAGTGCTCAGGGTGCTGGGTGCTCAGTGCTCGGGGTGCTGGGTGCTGAGTGCTCAGGGTGCTGGGTGCTCAGTGCTCGGGGTGCTCGGTGCTCAGTGCTCAGGGTCCCGGGTGCTCAGTACTCAGGGTGCTGGGTGCTTAGTACTCAGGGTGCTCAGTGCTCAGTACACAGGGTGCTGGGTGCTCAGTGCTCGGGGTGCTGGGTGCTCAGTACTCAGCGTGCTGGGTGGTCAGTACTCAGGGTGCTGGGTGCTCAGTGCTCAGGGTGCTGGGTGCTCAGTGCTCAGGGTGCTGGGTGCTCCGTGCTCGGGGTGCTCAGTTCTCAGTACTCAGGGTGCTGGGTGCTCATTCTCGGGGTGGTGGGTGCTCAGTGCTCGGGGTGCTGGGTGCTCAGTACTCAGGGTGCTGGGGGCTCAGTACTCAGGGTGCTGGGTGCTCAGTACTCAGGGTGCTGGGGGCTCAGTACTCAGGGTGCTGGGTGCTCATTACTCAGGGTGCTCAGTTCTCAGTACTCAGGGTGCTGGGTGCTCATTCTCGGGGTGGTGGGTGCTCAGTGCTCGGGGTGCTGGGTGCTCAGTACTCAGGGTGCTGGGGGCTCAGTACTCAGGGTGCTGGGTGCTCAGTACTCAGGGTGTTCTGTTCTCAGTACTCAGGTTGCTGGGTGCTCAGTGCTCGGGGTGCTGGGTGCTCAGTACTCGGGGTGCTCAGTGCTCTGTTCTCTGGGTGCTGGGTGCTCAGTACTCAGGGTGCTGGGTGCTCAGTGCTCGAGGTGCTCTGTGCTCAGTACTCGGGGTGCTGGGTGCTCAGTACTCGGGGTGCTGGGTGCTCAGTGCTCAGGGTGCTGGGTGCTCAGTGCTTGGGGTGCTGGGTGCTCAGTGCTGAGGGTGGTGCTGGGTGCTCAGTACTCAGGGTGCTGGGTGCTCAGTGCTCAGGGTGCTGGGTGCTCAGTACTTAGGGTGCTGGGTGCTCAGTACTCATGGTGCTCGGTGCTCAGTACTCAGGGTGCTGGGTGCTCAGTGCTCAGGGTGCTGGGTACTCAGTAATCAGGGTGCTGGGTGCTCAGTACTCAGGGTGCTGGGTGCTCAGTGCTCAGGGTGCTGGGTGCTCAGTGCTCAGGGTGCTGGGTGCTCAGTACTCAGGGTGCTGGGTGCTCAGTGCTCAGGGTGATCGGTGCTCAGTACTCAGGGTGCTCAGTACTCAGCGTGCTGGGTGCTCAGTGCTCAGGGTGCTGGGTGCTCAGTACTCGGGGTGCTGGGTGCTCTGTACTCAGGGTGCTGGGTTCTCAGTGCTCGGGGTCCTGGGTGCTCAGTGCTCAGGGTGATCGGTGCTCAGTACTCAGGGTGCTGGGTGCTCAGTGCTCGGGGTGCTGGGTGCTCAGTACTCTGCGTGCTGGGTGCTCAATACTCAGGGTGCTGGGTGCTCAGTGCTCAGGGTGCTGGGTGCTCAGTGCTCAGGGTGCTGGGAGCTCAGTGATCGGGGTGCTGGGTGCTCAGTACTCGGGGTGCTCAGTGCTCGGGGAGCTCGGTGCTCAGTACTCAGGGTGCTGGGTGCTCAGTTCTCAGTGCTCGGGGTCCTGGGTGCTCCGTGCCCGGGGTGCTGGGTGCTCAGTGCTCTGGGTGCTTAGTGCTCAGTACTCAGGGTGCTGGGTGCTCAGTACTCATGGTGCTGGGTGCTGATTCTCAGGGTTCTGGGTGCTCAGTACTCAGGGTGCTGGGTGCTCAGTACTCAGGGTGCTGGGTGCTCAGTGCTCGGGGTGCTCGGTGCTCAGTACTCGGGGTGCTTGGTGCTCAGTTCTCGGGGTGCTGGGTGCTCAGTGCTCAGGGTGCTGGGTGCTCAGTGCTCGGGGTGCTGGGTGCTCAGTGCTGAGGGTGGTGCTGGGTGCTCAGTACTCAGGGTGCTGGGTGCTCAGTGCTCAGGGTGCTGGGTGCTCAGTACTAAGGGTGCTGGGTGCTCAGTACTCAGGGTGCTCGGTGCTCAGTACTCAGGGTGCTGGGTGCTCAGTGCTCAGGCTGGTGGGTACTCAGTACTCAGGGTGCTGGGTGCTCAGTACTCAGGGTGCTGGGTGCTCAGTGCTCAGGGTGCTGGGTGCTCAGTGCTCAGGCTGCTGGGTGCTCAGTACTCAGGGTGCTGGGTGCTCAGTGCTCATGGTGATCGGTGCTCAGTACTCAGTGTGCTGGGTGCTCAGTGCTCGGGGTGCTGGGTGCTCAGTACACGGGGTGCTGTGTGCTCTGTACTCTGGGTGCTGGGTGCTCCGTGCTCGGGGTGCTGGGTGCTCAGTACTCAGGGTGCTGGGTGCTCAGTACTCGTGGTGCTCGGTGCTCAGTACTCAGGGTGCTGGGTGCTAAGTGCTCAGTGCTCAGGGTGCTCAGTGCTCAGGGTGCTCCGTGCTCGGGGTGCTGGGTGCTCAGTACTCATGTTGCTGGGTGCTCATTCTCAGGGTGCTAGGTTCTCAGTACTCAGGGGGCTGTGTGCTCAGTACTCAGGGTGCTCGGTTCTCAGTACTCAGGGTGCTGGGTGCTCAGTGCTCGGGGTGCTGGGTGCTCAGTACTCGGGGTGCTCAGTGCTCAGTACTCAGGGTGCTGGGTGCTCAGTACTCAGGGTGCTGGGTGCTCAGTGCTCGGGGTGCTCGGTGCTCAGTACTCGGGGTACTTGGTGCTCAGTACTCGGGGTGCTGGGTGCTCAGTGCTCAGGGTGCTGGGTGCTCAGTGCTCGGGGTGCTGGGTGCTCAGTGCTGAGGGTGGTGCTGGGTGCTCAGTACTCAGGGTGCTGGGTGCTCAGTGCTCAGGGTGCTGGGTGCTCAGTACTAAGGGTGCTGGGTGCTCAGAACTCAGGGTGCTCGGTGCTCAGTACTCAGCGTGCTGGGTGCTCAGTGCTCAGAGTGTTGGGTGCTCAGTACTCAGGGTGCTGGGTGCTCAGTGCTCAGTGCTCAGGGTGCTCAGTGCTCAGGGTGCTCAGTGCTCATGGTGCTGGGTGCTCAGGGTGCTGGGTGCTCAGTGCTCGGGGTGCTGGGTGCTCAGTGCTCAGTGCTCAGGGTGCTGGGTGCTCAGTGCTCAGTGCTCAGGGTGCTGGGTGTTCAGTACTCAGGGTGCTTGGTGCTCAGTGCTCAGGGTGCTGGGTGCTCAGTACTCAGGGTGCTGGGTGCTCAGTGCTCGGGGTGCTGGGTGCTCAGTGATCAGGGTGATCTGTGCTCAGTACTCAGGGTGCTGGGTGCTCAGTGCTCAGGGTGCTGGGTGCTCAGTCCTCAGGGTGCTCAGTACTCAGGGTGCTCGGTGCTCAGTGCTCAGTACTCAGGGTGCTCAGTACTCAGGGTGCTGGGTGCTCAGTGCTCGGGGTGCTGGGTGCTCAGTACTCAGGGTGCTGGGTGCTCAGTACGCGGGGTGCTCTGTGCTCAGTACTCAGGGTGCTGGGTGCTCAGTCCTCCGGGTGCTCAGTGCTCAGGGTGCTGGGTGCTCAGTACTCAGGGTGCTGGGTGCTCAGTACTCGGGGTGCTGGGTGCTCAGTGCTCAGGGTGATCGGTGCTCAGTGCTCAGGGTGCTGGGTGCTCAGTCCTCCGGGTGCTCAGTGCTCAGGGTGCTGGGTGTTCAGTACTCAGGGTGCTCGGTGCTCAGTGCTCAGGGTGCTGGGTGCTCAGTACTCAGGGTGCTGGGTGCTCAGTGCTCGGGGTGCTGGGTGCTCAGTGCTCAGGGTGATCAGTGCTCAGTACTCAGGGTGCTGGGTGCTCAGTCCTCAGGGTGCTCAGTACTCAGGGTGCTCGGTGCTCAGTGCTCAGTACTCAGGGTGCTCAGTACTCAGGGTGCTGAGTGCTCAGTGCTCGGGGTGCTGGGTGCTCAGTACTCAGGATGCTGGGTGCTCAGTACTCGGGGTGCTGTGTGCTCAGTACTCAGTTTGCTGGGTGCTCAGTGCTCGGGGTGCTGGGTGCTCAGTGCTCAGGGTGATCGGTGCTCTGTGCTCAGGGTGCTGGGTGCTCAGTCCGCTGGGTGCTCAGTGCTCAGGGTGCTGGGTGCTCAGTACTCAGTGTGCTGGGTGCTCAGTACTCAGGGTGCTGGGTACTCAGTGCTCAGGGTGCTGGGTGCTCAGTACTCTGGGTGTTGGGTGCTCAGTACTCAGGGTGCTGGGTGCTCCGTGCTCGGGGTGCTGGGTGCTCAGTGCTCAGGGTGCTGGGTGCTCAGTGCTCAGGGTGCTGGGTGCTCAGTACTCAGGGTGCTGGGTGCTTAGTGCTCGGGGTGCTCGGTGCTCAGTACTCAAGGTGCTGGGTGCTCAGTGCTCAGGGTGCTGGGTGCTCAGTCCTCGGGGTGCTCAGGGTGCTGGGTGCTCAGTGCTCAGGGTGCTGGGTGCTCAGTGCTCGGGGTGCTGGGTGCTGAGTGCTCAGGGTGCTGGGTGCTCAGTGCTCGGGGTGCTCGGTGCTCAGTGCTCAGGGTCCTGGGTGCTCAGTACTCAGGGTTCTGGGTGCTTAGTACTCAGGGTGCTCAGTGCTCAGTACACAGGGTGCTGGGTGCTCAGTGCTCGGGGTGCTGGGTGCTCAGTGCTCAGTACTCAGGGTGCTGGGTGCTCAGTGCTCGGGGTGCTGGGTGCTCAGTACTCAGCGTGCTGGGTGCTCAATACTCAGTGTGCTGTGTGCTCAGTGCTCAGGGTGCTGGTGTCTCAGTGCTCAGGGTGCTGGGTGCTCAGTGATCGGGGTGCTGGGTGCTTAGTACTCAGGGTGCTCAGTGCTCGGGGAGCTCGGTGCTCATTACTCAGGGTGCTGGGTGCTCAGTTCTCAGTGCTCGGGGTTCTGGGTGCTCCGCGCTCGGGGTGCTGGGTGCTCAGTGCTCTGGGTGCTTAGTGCTCAGTACTCAGGGTGCTGGGTGCTCAGTACTCATGGTGCTGGGTGCTCATTCTCAGGGTGCTAGGGGCTCAGTACTCAGGGTGCGTGGTGCTCAGTACTCAGGGTGCTCGGTTCTCAGTACTCAGGGTGCTGGGTGCTCAGTACTCAGGGTGCTCGGTTCTCAGTACTCAGGGTGCTGGGTGCTCAGTACTCGGGGTGCTCAGTGCTCAGTACTCAGGGTGCTGGGTGCTCAGTACTCAGGGTGCTGGGTGCTCAGTGCTCGGGGTGCTCGGTGCTCAGTACTCGGGGTGCTTGGTGCTCAGTTCTCGGGGTGCTGGGTGCTCAGTGCTCAGGGTGCTGGGTGCTCAGTGCTCGGGGTGCTGGGTGCTCAGTGCTGAGGGTGGTGCTGGGTGCTCAGTACTCAGGGTGCTGGGTGCTCAGTGCTCAGGGTGCTGGGTGCTCAGTACTAAGGGTGCTGGGTGCTCAGTACTCAGGGTGCTTGGTGCTCAGTACTCAGGGTGCTGGGTGCTCAGTGCTCAGGCTGGTGGGTACTCAGTACTCAGGGTGCTGGGTGCTCAGTACTCAGGGTGCTGGGTGCTCAGTGCTCAGGGTGCTGGGTGCTCAGTGCTCAGGCTGCTGGGTGCTCAGTACTCAGGGTGCTGGGTGCTCAGTGCTCATGGTGATCGGTGCTCAGTACTCAGTGTGCTGGGTGCTCAGTGCTCGGGGTGCTGGGTGCTCAGTACACGGGGTGCTGTGTGCTCTGTACTCTGGGTGCTGGGTGCTCCGTGCTCGGGGTGCTGGGTGCTCAGTACTCAGGGTGCTGGGTGCTCAGTACTCGTGGTGCTCGGTGCTCAGTACTCAGGGTGCTGGGTGCTAAGTGCTCAGTGCTCAGGGTGCTCAGTGCTCAGGGTGCTCAGTGCTCAGGGTGCTGGGTGCTCAGGGTGCTGGGTGCTCAGTGCTCGGGGTGCTGGTTGCTCAGTGCTCAGGGTGCTGGGTGCTCAGTGCTCAGTGCTCAGGGTGCTGGGTGTTCAGTACTCAGGGTGCTTGGTGCTCAGTGCTCAGGGTGCTGGGTGCTCAGTACTCAGGGTGCTGGGTGCTCAGTGCTCGGGGTGCTGGGTGCTCAGTGATCAGGGTGATCTGTGCACAGTACTCAGGGTGCTGGGTGCTCAGTGCTCAGGGTGCTGGGTGCTCAGTCCTCAGGGTGCTCAGTACTCAGGGTTCTCGGTGCTCAGTGCTCAGTACTCAGGGTGCTCAGTACTCAGGGTGCTGGGTGCTCAGTGCTCGGGGTGCTGGGTGCTCAGTACTCAGGGTGCTGGGTGCTCAGTACTCGTGGTGCTCGGTGCTCAGTACTCAGGGTGCTGGGTGCTCAGTCCTCCGGGTGCTCAGTGCTCAGGGTGCTGGGTGCTCAGTACTCAGGGTGCTGGGTGCTCAGTACTCGGGGTGCTGGGTGCTCAGTGCTCAGGGTGATCGGTGCTCAGTGCTCAGGGTGCTGGGTGCTCAGTCCTCCGGGTGCTCAGTGCTCAGGGTGCTGGGTGCTCAGTACTCAGGGTGCTGGGTGCTCAGTACTCGGGGTGCTGGGTGCTCAGTGCTCAGGGTGCTGGGTGCTCAGTGCTCGGGGTTCTGGGTGCTCAGTGCTCAGGGTGATCGGTGCTCAGTGCTCAGTGTGCTGGGTGCTCAGTCCTCCGGGTGCTCAGTGCTCAGGGTGCTGGGTGCTCAGTACTCAGGGTGCTGGGTGCTCAGTACTCGGGGTGCTGGGTGCTCAGTGCTCAGGGTGCTGGGTGCTCAGTACTCTGGGTGTTGGGTGCTCAGTACTCAGGGTGCTGGGTGCTCCGTGCTCGGGGTGCTGGCTGCTCAGTGCTCAGGGTGCTGTGTGCTCAGTGCTCAGGGTGCTGGGTGCTCAGTACTCAGGGTGCTGGGTGCTTAGTGCTCGGGGTGCTCGGTGCTCAGTACTCAAGGTGCTGTGTGCTCAGTGCTCAGGGTGCTGGGTGCTCAGTCCTCGGGGTGCTCCGTGCTCAGGGTGCTGGGTGCTCAGTGCTCAGGATGCTGGGTGCTCAGTGCTCGGGGTGCTGGGTGCTGAGTGCTCAGGGTGCTGGGTGCTCAGTGCTCGGGGTGCTCGGTGCTCAGTGCTCAGGGTCCCGGGTGCTCAGTACTCAGGGTGCTGGGTGCTTAGTACTCAGGGTGCTCAGTGCTCAGTGCTCAGTACACAGGGTGCTGGGTGCTCAGTGCTCGGGGTGCTGGGTGCTCAGTACTCAGCGTGCTGTGCGCTCAGTACTCAGGGTGCTGGGTGCTCAGTGCTCAGGGTGCTGGGTGCTCAGTGCTCAGGGTGCTGGGTGCTCCGTGCTCGGGGTGCTGGGTTCTCAGTGCTCTGGGTGCTTAGTGCTCAGTACTCAGGGTGCTGGGTGCTCAGTACTCATGGTGCTGGGTGCTCATTCTCAGGGTGCTAGGGGCTCAGTACCCAAGGTGCTGGGTGCTCAGTACTCCGGGTGCTCAGTTCTCAGTACTCAGGGTGCTGGGTGCTCATTCTCGGGGTGGTGGGTGCTCAGTGCTCGGGGTGCTGGGTGCTCTGTACTCAGGGTGCTGGTGGCTCAGTACTCAGGGTGCTGGGTGCTCAGTACTCAGGGTGTTCTGTTCTCAGTACTCAGGTTGCTGGGTGCTCAGTGCTCGGGGTGCTGGGTGCTCAGTACTCGGGGTGCTCTGTGCTCAGTACTCAGGGTTCTGGGTGCTCAGTACTCAGGGTGCTGGGTGCTCAGTGCTCGAGGTGCTCGGTGCTCAGTACTCGGGGTGCTGGGTGCTCAGTACTCAGTACTCAGGGTGCTGGGTGCTCAGTGCTCGGGGTGCTGGGTGCTCAGTGCTCAGTACTCAGTGTGCTGGGTGCTCAGTGCTTGGGGTGCTGGGTGCTCAGTGCTGAGGGTGGTGCTGGGTGCTCAGTACTCAGGGTGCTGGGTGCTCAGTGCTCAGGGTGCTGGGTGCTCAGTACTTAGGGTGCTGGGTGCTCAGTACTCATGGTGCTCGGTGCTCAGTACTCAGGGTGCTGGGTGCTCAGTGCTCAGGGTGCTGGGTACTCAGTAATCAGGGTGCTGGGTGCTCAGTACTCAGGGTGCTGGGTGCTCAGTGCTCAGGGTGCTGGGTGCTCAGTGCTCAGGGTGCTGGGTGCTCAGTACTCAGGGTGCTGGGTGCTCAGTGCTCAGGGTGATCGGTGCTCAGTACTCAGGGTGCTCAGTACTCAGCGTGCTGGGTGCTCAGTGCTCAGGGTGCTGGGTGCTCAGTACTCGGGGTGCTGGGTGCTCTGTACTCAGGGTGCTGGGTTCTCAGTGCTCGGGGTCCTGGGTGCTCAGTGCTCAGGGTGATCGGTGCTCAGTACTCAGGGTGCTGGGTGCTCAGTGCTCAGGGTGCTGGGTGCTCAGTACTCTGCGTGCTGGGTGCTCAATACTCAGGGTGCTGGGTGCTCAGTGCTCAGGGTGCTGGGTGCTCAGTGCTCAGGGTGCTGGGAGCTCAGTGATCGGGGTGCTGGGTGCTCAGTACTCGGGGTGCTCAGTGCTCGGGGAGCTCGGTGCTCAGTACTCAGGGTGCTGGGTGCTCAGTTCTCAGTGCTCGGGGTCCTGGGTGCTCCGTGCCCGGGGTGCTGGGTGCTCAGTGCTCTGGGTGCTTAGTGCTCAGTACTCAGGGTGCTGGGTGCTCAGTACTCATGGTGCTGGGTGCTCATTCTCAGGGTTCTGGGTGCTCAGTACTCAGGGTGCTGGGTGCTCAGTACTCAGGGTGCTGGGTGCTCAGTGCTCGGGGTGCTCGGTGCTCAGTACTCGGGGTGCTTGGTGCTCAGTTCTCGGGGTGCTGGGTGCTCAGTGCTCAGGGTGCTGGGTGCTCAGTGCTCGGGGTGCTGGGTGCTCAGTGCTGAGGGTGGTGCTGGGTGCTCAGTACTCAGGGTGCTGGGTGCTCAGTGCTCAGGGTGCTGGGTGCTCAGTACTAAGGGTGCTGGGTGCTCAGTACTCAGGGTGCTCGGTGCTCAGTACTCAGGGTGCTGGGTGCTCAGTGCTCAGGCTGGTGGGTACTCAGTACTCAGGGTGCTGGGTGCTCAGTACTCAGGGTGCTGGGTGCTCAGTGCTCAGGGTGCTGTGTGCTCAGTGCTCAGGCTGCTGGGTGCTCAGTACTCAGGGTGCTGGGTGCTCAGTGCTCATGGTGATCGGTGCTCAGTACTCAGTGTGCTGGGTGCTCAGTGCTCGGGGTGCTGGGTGCTCAGTACACGGGGTGCTGTGTGCTCTGTACTCTGGGTGCTGGGTGCTCCGTGCTCGGGGTGCTGGGTGCTCAGTACTCAGGGTGCTGGGTGCTCAGTACTCGTGGTGCTCGGTGCTCAGTACTCAGGGTGCTGGGTGCTAAGTGCTCAGTGCTCAGGGTGCTCAGTGCTCAGGGTGCTCCGTGCTCGGGGTGCTGGGTGCTCAGTACTCATGTTGCTGGGTGCTCATTCTCAGGGTGCTAGGTTCTCAGTACTCAGGGGTCTGTGTGCTCAGTACTCAGGGTGCTCGGTTCTCAGTACTCAGGGTGCTGGGTGCTCAGTGCTCGGGGTGCTGGGTGCTCAGTACTCGGGGTGCTCAGTGCTCAGTACTCAGGGTGCTGGGTGCTCAGTACTCAGGGTGCTGGGTGCTCAGTGCTCGGGGTGCTCGGTGCTCAGTACTCGGGGTACTTGGTGCTCAGTACTCGGGGTGCTGGGTGCTCAGTGCTCAGGGTGCTGGGTGCTCAGTGCTCGGGGTGCTGGGTGCTCAGTGCTGAGGGTGGTGCTGGGTGCTCAGTACTCAGGGTGCTGGGTGCTCAGTGCTCAGGGTGCTGGGTGCTCAGTACTAAGGGTGCTGGGTGCTCAGAACTCAGGGTGCTCGGTGCTCAGTACTCAGCGTGCTGGGTGCTCAGTGCTCAGAGTGTTGGGTGCTCAGTACTCAGGGTGCTGGGTGCTCAGTGCTCAGTGCTCAGGGTGCTCAGTGCTCAGGGTGCTCAGTGCTCATGGTGCTGGGTGCTCAGGGTGCTGGGTGCTCAGTGCTCGGGGTGCTGGGTGCTCAGTGCTCAGTGCTCAGGGTGCTGGGTGCTCAGTGCTCAGTGCTCAGGGTGCTGGGTGTTCAGTACTCAGGGTGCTTGGTGCTCAGTGCTCAGGGTGCTGGGTGCTCAGTACTCAGGGTGCTGGGTGCTCAGTGCTCGGGGTGCTGGGTGCTCAGTGATCAGGGTGATCTGTGCTCAGTACTCAGGGTGCTGGGTGCTCAGTGCTCAGGGTGCTGGGTGCTCAGTCCTCAGGGTGCTCAGTACTCAGGGTGCTCGGTGCTCAGTGCTCAGTACTCAGGGTGCTCAGTACTCAGGGTGCTGGGTGCTCAGTGCTCGGGGTGCTGGGTGCTCAGTACTCAGGGTGCTGGGTGCTCAGTACGCGGGGTGCTCTGTGCTCAGTACTCAGTGTGCTGGGTGCTCAGTCCTCCGGGTGCTCAGTGCTCAGGGTGCTGGGTGCTCAGTACTCAGGGTGCTGGGTGCTCAGTACTCGGGGTGCTGGGTGCTCAGTGCTCAGGGTGATCGGTGCTCAGTGCTCAGGGTGCTGGGTGCTCAGTCCTCCGGGTGCTCAGTGCTCAGGGTGCTGGGTGTTCAGTACTCAGGGTGCTCGGTGCTCAGTGCTCAGGGTGCTGGGTGCTCAGTACTCAGGGTGCTGGGTGCTCAGTGCTCGGGGTGCTGGGTGCTCAGTGCTCAGGGTGATCAGTGCTCAGTACTCAGGGTGCTGGGTGCTCAGTCCTCAGGGTGCTCAGTACTCAGGGTGCTCGGTGCTCAGTGCTCAGTACTCAGGGTGCTCAGTACTCAGGGTGCTGAGTGCTCAGTGCTCGGGGTGCTGGGTGCTCAGTACTCAGGATGCTGGGTGCTCAGTACTCGGGGTGCTGTGTGCTCAGTACTCAGTTTGCTGGGTGCTCAGTGCTCGGGGTGCTGGGTGCTCAGTGCTCAGGGTGATCGGTGCTCTGTGCTCAGGGTGCTGGGTGCTCAGTCCGCTGGGTGCTCAGTGCTCAGGGTGCTGGGTGCTCAGTACTCAGTGTGCTGGGTGCTCAGTACTCAGGGTGCTGGGTACTCAGTGCTCAGGGTGCTGGGTGCTCAGTACTCTGGGTGTTGGGTGCTCAGTACTCAGGGTGCTGGGTGCTCCGTGCTCGGGGTGCTGGGTGCTCAGTGCTCAGGGTGCTGGGTGCTCAGTGCTCAGGGTGCTGGGTGCTCAGTACTCAGGGTGCTGGGTGCTTAGTGCTCGGGGTGCTCGGTGCTCAGTACTCAAGGTGCTGGGTGCTCAGTGCTCAGGGTGCTGGGTGCTCAGTCCTCGGGGTGCTCAGGGTGCTGGGTGCTCAGTGCTCAGGGTGCTGGGTGCTCAGTGCTCGGGGTGCTGGGTGCTGAGTGCTCAGGGTGCTGGGTGCTCAGTGCTCGGGGTGCTCGGTGCTCAGTGCTCAGGGTCCTGGGTGCTCAGTACTCAGGGTTCTGGGTGCTTAGTACTCAGGGTGCTCAGTGCTCAGTACACAGGGTGCTGGGTGCTCAGTGCTCGGGGTGCTGGGTGCTCAGTGCTCAGTACTCAGGGTGCTGGGTGCTCAGTGCTCGGGGTGCTGGGTGCTCAGTACTCAGCGTGCTGGGTGCTCAATACTCAGTGTGCTGTGTGCTCAGTGCTCAGGGTGCTGGTGTCTCAGTGCTCAGGGTGCTGGGTGCTCAGTGATCGGGGTGCTGGGTGCTTAGTACTCAGGGTGCTCAGTGCTCGGGGAGCTCGGTGCTCATTACTCAGGGTGCTGGGTGCTCAGTTCTCAGTGCTCGGGGTTCTGGGTGCTCCGCGCTCGGGGTGCTGGGTGCTCAGTGCTCTGGGTGCTTAGTGCTCAGTACTCAGGGTGCTGGGTGCTCAGTACTCATGGTGCTGGGTGCTCATTCTCAGGGTGCTAGGGGCTCAGTACTCAGGGTGCGTGGTGCTCAGTACTCAGGGTGCTCGGTTCTCAGTACTCAGGGTGCTGGGTGCTCAGTACTCAGGGTGCTCGGTTCTCAGTACTCAGGGTGCTGGGTGCTCAGTACTCGGGGTGCTCAGTGCTCAGTACTCAGGGTGCTGGGTGCTCAGTACTCAGGGTGCTGGGTGCTCAGTGCTCGGGGTGCTCGGTGCTCAGTACTCGGGGTGCTTGGTGCTCAGTTCTCGGGGTGCTGGGTGCTCAGTGCTCAGGGTGCTGGGTGCTCAGTGCTCGGGGTGCTGGGTGCTCAGTGCTGAGGGTGGTGCTGGGTGCTCAGTACTCAGGGTGCTGGGTGCTCAGTGCTCAGGGTGCTGGGTGCTCAGTACTAAGGGTGCTGGGTGCTCAGTACTCAGGGTGCTTGGTGCTCAGTACTCAGGGTGCTGGGTGCTCAGTGCTCAGGCTGGTGGGTACTCAGTACTCAGGGTGCTGGGTGCTCAGTACTCAGGGTGCTGGGTGCTCAGTGCTCAGGGTGCTGGGTGCTCAGTGCTCAGGCTGCTGGGTGCTCAGTACTCAGGGTGCTGGGTGCTCAGTGCTCATGGTGATCGGTGCTCAGTACTCAGTGTGCTGGGTGCTCAGTGCTCGGGGTGCTGGGTGCTCAGTACACGGGGTGCTGTGTGCTCTGTACTCTGGGTGCTGGGTGCTCCGTGCTCGGGGTGCTGGGTGCTCAGTACTCAGGGTGCTGGGTGCTCAGTACTCGTGGTGCTCGGTGCTCAGTACTCAGGGTGCTGGGTGCTAAGTGCTCAGTGCTCAGGGTGCTCAGTGCTCAGGGTGCTCAGTGCTCAGGGTGCTGGGTGCTCAGGGTGCTGGGTGCTCAGTGCTCGGGGTGCTGGTTGCTCAGTGCTCAGGGTGCTGGGTGCTCAGTGCTCAGTGCTCAGGGTGCTGGGTGTTCAGTACTCAGGGTGCTTGGTGCTCAGTGCTCAGGGTGCTGGGTGCTCAGTACTCAGGGTGCTGGGTGCTCAGTGCTCGGGGTGCTGGGTGCTCAGTGATCAGGGTGATCTGTGCACAGTACTCAGGGTGCTGGGTGCTCAGTGCTCAGGGTGCTGGGTGCTCAGTGCTCAGGGTGCTGGGTGCTAAGTGCTCAGTGCTCAGGGTGCTCAGTGCTCAGGGTGCTCCGTGCTCGGGGTGCTGGGTGCTCAGTACTCATGTTGCTGGGTGCTCATTCTCAGGGTGCTAGGTTCTCAGTACTCAGGGGGCTGTGTGCTCAGTACTCAGGGTGCTCGGTTCTCAGTACTCAGGGTGCTGGGTGCTCAGTGCTCGGGGTGCTGGGTGCTCAGTACTCGGGGTGCTCAGTGCTCAGTACTCAGGGTGCTGGGTGCTCAGTACTCAGGGTGCTGGGTGCTCAGTGCTCGGGGTGCTCGGTGCTCAGTACTCGGGGTACTTGGTGCTCAGTACTCGGGGTGCTGGGTGCTCAGTGCTCAGGGTGCTGGGTGCTCAGTGCTCGGGGTGCTGGGTGCTCAGTGCTGAGGGTGGTGCTGGGTGCTCAGTACTCAGGGTGCTGGGTGCTCAGTGCTCAGGGTGCTGGGTGCTCAGTACTAAGGGTGCTGGGTGCTCAGAACTCAGGGTGCTCGGTGCTCAGTACTCAGCGTGCTGGGTGCTCAGTGCTCAGAGTGTTGGGTGCTCAGTACTCAGGGTGCTGGGTGCTCAGTGCTCAGTGCTCAGGGTGCTCAGTGCTCAGGGTGCTCAGTGCTCATGGTGCTGGGTGCTCAGGGTGCTGGGTGCTCAGTGCTCGGGGTGCTGGGTGCTCAGTGCTCAGTGCTCAGGGTGCTGGGTGCTCAGTGCTCAGTGCTCAGGGTGCTGGGTGTTCAGTACTCAGGGTGCTTGGTGCTCAGTGCTCAGGGTGCTGGGTGCTCAGTACTCAGGGTGCTGGGTGCTCAGTGCTCGGGGTGCTGGGTGCTCAGTGATCAGGGTGATCTGTGCTCAGTACTCAGGGTGCTGGGTGCTCAGTGCTCAGGGTGCTGGGTGCTCAGTCCTCAGGGTGCTCAGTACTCAGGGTGCTCGGTGCTCAGTGCTCAGTACTCAGGGTGCTCAGTACTCAGGGTGCTGGGTGCTCAGTGCTCGGGGTGCTGGGTGCTCAGTACTCAGGGTGCTGGGTGCTCAGTACGCGGGGTGCTCTGTGCTCAGTACTCAGTGTGCTGGGTGCTCAGTCCTCCGGGTGCTCAGTGCTCAGGGTGCTGGGTGCTCAGTACTCAGGGTGCTGGGTGCTCAGTACTCGGGGTGCTGGGTGCTCAGTGCTCAGGGTGATCGGTGCTCAGTGCTCAGGGTGCTGGGTGCTCAGTCCTCCGGGTGCTCAGTGCTCAGGGTGCTGGGTGTTCAGTACTCAGGGTGCTCGGTGCTCAGTGCTCAGGGTGCTGGGTGCTCAGTACTCAGGGTGCTGGGTGCTCAGTGCTCGGGGTGCTGGGTGCTCAGTGCTCAGGGTGATCAGTGCTCAGTACTCAGGGTGCTGGGTGCTCAGTCCTCAGGGTGCTCAGTACTCAGGGTGCTCGGTGCTCAGTGCTCAGTACTCAGGGTGCTCAGTACTCAGGGTGCTGAGTGCTCAGTGCTCGGGGTGCTGGGTGCTCAGTACTCAGGATGCTGGGTGCTCAGTACTCGGGGTGCTGTGTGCTCAGTACTCAGTTTGCTGGGTGCTCAGTGCTCGGGGTGCTGGGTGCTCAGTGCTCAGGGTGATCGGTGCTCTGTGCTCAGGGTGCTGGGTGCTCAGTCCGCTGGGTGCTCAGTGCTCAGGGTGCTGGGTGCTCAGTACTCAGTGTGCTGGGTGCTCAGTACTCAGGGTGCTGGGTACTCAGTGCTCAGGGTGCTGGGTGCTCAGTACTCTGGGTGTTGGGTGCTCAGTACTCAGGGTGCTGGGTGCTCCGTGCTCGGGGTGCTGGGTGCTCAGTGCTCAGGGTGCTGGGTGCTCAGTGCTCAGGGTGCTGGGTGCTCAGTACTCAGGGTGCTGGGTGCTTAGTGCTCGGGGTGCTCGGTGCTCAGTACTCAAGGTGCTGGGTGCTCAGTGCTCAGGGTGCTGGGTGCTCAGTCCTCGGGGTGCTCAGGGTGCTGGGTGCTCAGTGCTCAGGGTGCTGGGTGCTCAGTGCTCGGGGTGCTGGGTGCTGAGTGCTCAGGGTGCTGGGTGCTCAGTGCTCGGGGTGCTCGGTGCTCAGTGCTCAGGGTCCTGGGTGCTCAGTACTCAGGGTTCTGGGTGCTTAGTACTCAGGGTGCTCAGTGCTCAGTACACAGGGTGCTGGGTGCTCAGTGCTCGGGGTGCTGGGTGCTCAGTGCTCAGTACTCAGGGTGCTGGGTGCTCAGTGCTCGGGGTGCTGGGTGCTCAGTACTCAGCGTGCTGGGTGCTCAATACTCAGTGTGCTGTGTGCTCAGTGCTCAGGGTGCTGGTGTCTCAGTGCTCAGGGTGCTGGGTGCTCAGTGATCGGGGTGCTGGGTGCTTAGTACTCAGGGTGCTCAGTGCTCGGGGAGCTCGGTGCTCATTACTCAGGGTGCTGGGTGCTCAGTTCTCAGTGCTCGGGGTTCTGGGTGCTCCGCGCTCGGGGTGCTGGGTGCTCAGTGCTCTGGGTGCTTAGTGCTCAGTACTCAGGGTGCTGGGTGCTCAGTACTCATGGTGCTGGGTGCTCATTCTCAGGGTGCTAGGGGCTCAGTACTCAGGGTGCGTGGTGCTCAGTACTCAGGGTGCTCGGTTCTCAGTACTCAGGGTGCTGGGTGCTCAGTACTCAGGGTGCTCGGTTCTCAGTACTCAGGGTGCTGGGTGCTCAGTACTCGGGGTGCTCAGTGCTCAGTACTCAGGGTGCTGGGTGCTCAGTACTCAGGGTGCTGGGTGCTCAGTGCTCGGGGTGCTCGGTGCTCAGTACTCGGGGTGCTTGGTGCTCAGTTCTCGGGGTGCTGGGTGCTCAGTGCTCAGGGTGCTGGGTGCTCAGTGCTCGGGGTGCTGGGTGCTCAGTGCTGAGGGTGGTGCTGGGTGCTCAGTACTCAGGGTGCTGGGTGCTCAGTGCTCAGGGTGCTGGGTGCTCAGTACTAAGGGTGCTGGGTGCTCAGTACTCAGGGTGCTTGGTGCTCAGTACTCAGGGTGCTGGGTGCTCAGTGCTCAGGCTGGTGGGTACTCAGTACTCAGGGTGCTGGGTGCTCAGTACTCAGGGTGCTGGGTGCTCAGTGCTCAGGGTGCTGGGTGCTCAGTGCTCAGGCTGCTGGGTGCTCAGTACTCAGGGTGCTGGGTGCTCAGTGCTCATGGTGATCGGTGCTCAGTACTCAGTGTGCTGGGTGCTCAGTGCTCGGGGTGCTGGGTGCTCAGTACACGGGGTGCTGTGTGCTCTGTACTCTGGGTGCTGGGTGCTCCGTGCTCGGGGTGCTGGGTGCTCAGTACTCAGGGTGCTGGGTGCTCAGTACTCGTGGTGCTCGGTGCTCAGTACTCAGGGTGCTGGGTGCTAAGTGCTCAGTGCTCAGGGTGCTCAGTGCTCAGGGTGCTCAGTGCTCAGGGTGCTGGGTGCTCAGGGTGCTGGGTGCTCAGTGCTCGGGGTGCTGGTTGCTCAGTGCTCAGGGTGCTGGGTGCTCAGTGCTCAGTGCTCAGGGTGCTGGGTGTTCAGTACTCAGGGTGCTTGGTGCTCAGTGCTCAGGGTGCTGGGTGCTCAGTACTCAGGGTGCTGGGTGCTCAGTGCTCGGGGTGCTGGGTGCTCAGTGATCAGGGTGATCTATGCACAGTACTCAGGGTGCTGGGTGCTCAGTGCTCAGGGTGCTGGGTGCTCAGTCCTCAGGGTGCTCAGTACTCAGGGTGCTCGGTGCTCAGTGCTCAGTACTCAGGGTGCTCAGTACTCAGGGTGCTGGGTGCTCAGTGCTCGGGGTGCTGGGTGCTCAGTACTCAGGGTGCTGGGTGCTCAGTACTCGTGGTGCTCGGTGCTCAGTACTCAGGGTGCTGGGTGCTCAGTCCTCCGGGTGCTCAGTGCTCAGGGTGCTGGGTGCTCAGTACTCAGGGTGCTGGGTGCTCAGTACTCGGGGTGCTGGGTGCTCAGTGCTCAGGGTGATCGGTGCTCAGTGCTCAGGGTGCTGGGTGCTCAGTCCTCCGGGTGCTCAGTGCTCAGGGTGCTGGGTGCTCAGTACTCAGGGTGCTGGGTGCTCAGTACTCGGGGTGCTGGGTGCTCAGTGCTCAGGGTGCTGGGTGCTCAGTGCTCGGGGTTCTGGGTGCTCAGTGCTCAGGGTGATCGGTGCTCAGTGCTCAGTGTGCTGGGTGCTCAGTCCTCCGGGTGCTCAGTGCTCAGGGTGCTGGGTGCTCAGTACTCAGGGTGCTGGGTGCTCAGTACTCGGGGTGCTGGGTGCTCAGTGCTCAGGGTGCTGGGTGCTCAGTACTCTGGGTGTTGGGTGCTCAGTACTCAGGGTGCTGGGTGCTCCGTGCTCGGGGTGCTGGCTGCTCAGTGCTCAGGGTGCTGTGTGCTCAGTGCTCAGGGTGCTGGGTGCTCAGTACTCAGGGTGCTGGGTGCTTAGTGCTCGGGGTGCTCGGTGCTCAGTACTCAAGGTGCTGTGTGCTCAGTGCTCAGGGTGCTGGGTGCTCAGTCCTCGGGGTGCTCCGTGCTCAGGGTGCTGGGTGCTCAGTGCTCAGGATGCTGGGTGCTCAGTGCTCGGGGTGCTGGGTGCTGAGTGCTCAGGGTGCTGGGTGCTCAGTGCTCGGGGTGCTCGGTGCTCAGTGCTCAGGGTCCCGGGTGCTCAGTACTCAGGGTGCTGGGTGCTTAGTACTCAGGGTGCTCAGTGCTCAGTGCTCAGTACACAGGGTGCTGGGTGCTCAGTGCTCGGGGTGCTGGGTGCTCAGTACTCAGCGTGCTGTGCGCTCAGTACTCAGGGTGCTGGGTGCTCAGTGCTCAGGGTGCTGGGTGCTCAGTGCTCAGGGTGCTGGGTGCTCCGTGCTCGGGGTGCTGGGTTCTCAGTGCTCTGGGTGCTTAGTGCTCAGTACTCAGGGTGCTGGGTGCTCAGTACTCATGGTGCTGGGTGCTCATTCTCAGGGTGCTAGGGGCTCAGTACCCAAGGTGCTGGGTGCTCAGTACTCCGGGTGCTCAGTTCTCAGTACTCAGGGTGCTGGGTGCTCATTCTCGGGGTGGTGGGTGCTCAGTGCTCGGGGTGCTGGGTGCTCTGTACTCAGGGTGCTGGTGGCTCAGTACTCAGGGTGCTGGGTGCTCAGTACTCAGGGTGTTCTGTTCTCAGTACTCAGGTTGCTGGGTGCTCAGTGCTCGGGGTGCTGGGTGCTCAGTACTCGGGGTGCTCTGTGCTCAGTACTCAGGGTTCTGGGTGCTCAGTACTCAGGGTGCTGGGTGCTCAGTGCTCGAGGTGCTCGGTGCTCAGTACTCGGGGTGCTGGGTGCTCAGTACTCGGGATGCTGGGTGCTCAGTGCTCAGGGTGCTGGGTGCTCAGTGCTCGGGGTGCTGGGTGCTCAGTGCTGAGGGTGGTGCTGGGTGCTCAGTACTCAGGGTGCTGGGTGCTCAGTGCTCAGGGTGCTGGGTGCTCAGTACTAAGGGTGCTGGGTGCTCAGTACTCATGGTGCTCGGTGCTCAGTACTCAGGGTGCTGGGTGCTCAGTGCTCAGGGTGCTGGGTACTCAGTAATCAGGGTGCTGGGTGCTCAGTACTCAGGGTGCTGGGTGCTCAGTGCTCAGGGTGCTGGGTGCTCAGTGCTCAGGGTGCTGGGTGCTCAGTACTCAGGGTTCTGGGTGCTCAGTGCTCAGGGTGATCGGTGCTCAGTACTCAGGGTGCTCAGTACTCAGCGTGCTGGGTGCTCAGTGCTCAGGGTGCTGGGTGCTCAGTACTCGGGCTGCTTTGTGCTCTGTACTCAGGGTGCTGGGTTCTCAGTGCACGGGGTCCTGGGTGCTCAGTGCTCAGGGTGATCGGTGCTCAGTACTCAGGGTCCTGGGTGCTCAGTGCTCAGGGTGCTGGGTGCTCAGTACTCTGGGTGTTGGGTGCTCAGTACTCAGGGTGCTGGGTGCTCCGTGCTCGGGGTGCTGGCTGCTCAGTGCTCAGGGTGCTGGGTGCTCAGTGCTCAGGGTGCTGGGTGCTCAGTACTCAGGGTGCTGGGTGCTTAGTGCTCGGGGTGCTCGGTGCTCAGTACTCAAGGTGCTGGGTGCTCAGTGCTCAGGGTGCTGGGTGCTCAGTCCTCGGGGTGCTCCGTGCTCAGGGTGCTGGGTGCTCAGTGCTCAGGGTGCTGGTTGCTCAGTGCTCGGGGTGCTGGGTGCTGAGTGCTCAGGGTGCTGGGTGCTCAGTGCTCGGGGTGCTCGGTGCTCAGTGCTCAGGGTCCCGGGTGCTCAGTACTCAGGGTGCTGGGTGCTTAGTACTCAGGGTGCTCAGTGCTCAGTACACAGGGTGCTGGGTGCTCAGTGCTCGGGGTGCTGGGTGCTCAGTACTCAGCGTGCTGGGTGGTCAGTACTCAGGGTGCTGGGTGCTCAGTGCTCAGGGTGCTGGGTGCTCAGTGCTCAGGGTGCTGGGTGCTCCGTGCTCGGGGTGCTCAGTTCTCAGTACTCAGGGTGCTGGGTGCTCATTCTCGGGGTGGTGGGTGCTCAGTGCTCAGGGTGCTGGGTGCTCAGTACTCAGGGTGCTGGGGGCTCAGTACTCAGGGTGCTGGGTGCTCAGTACTCAGGGTGCTGGGGGCTCAGTACTCAGGGTGCTGGGTGCTCATTACTCAGGGTGCTCAGTTCTCAGTACTCAGGGTGCTGGGTGCTCATTCTCGGGGTGGTGGGTGCTCAGTGCTCGGGGTGCTGGGTGCTCAGTACTCAGGGTGCTGGGGGCTCAGTACTCAGGGTGCTGGGTGCTCAGTACTCAGGGTGTTCTGTTCTCAGTACTCAGGTTGCTGGGTGCTCAGTGCTCGGGGTGCTGGGTGCTCAGTACTCGGGGTGCTCAGTGCTCTGTTCTCTGGGTGCTGGGTGCTCAGTACTCAGGGTGCTGGGTGCTCAGTGCTCGAGGTGCTCTGTGCTCAGTACTCGGGGTGCTGGGTGCTCAGTACTCGGGGTGCTGGGTGCTCAGTGCTCAGGGTGCTGGGTGCTCAGTGCTTGGGGTGCTGGGTGCTCAGTGCTGAGGGTGGTGCTGGGTGCTCAGTACTCAGGGTGCTGGGTGCTCAGTGCTCAGGGTGCTGGGTGCTCAGTACTAAGGGTGCTGGGTGCTCAGTACTCATGGTGCTCGGTGCTCAGTACTCAGGGTGCTGGGTGCTCAGTGCTCAGGGTGCTGGGTACTCAGTAATCAGGGTGCTGGGTGCTCAGTACTCAGGGTGCTGGGTGCTCAGTGCTCAGGGTGCTGGGTGCTCAGTGCTCAGGGTGCTGGGTGCTCAGTACTCAGGGTGCTGGGTGCTCAGTGCTCAGGGTGATCGGTGCTCAGTACTCAGGGTGCTCAGTACTCAGCGTGCTGGGTGCTCAGTGCTCAGGGTGCTGGGTGCTCAGTACTCGGGGTGCTGGGTGCTCTGTACTCAGGGTGCTGGGTTCTCAGTGCTCGGGGTCCTGGGTGCTCAGTGCTCAGGGTGATCGGTGCTCAGTACTCAGGGTGCTGGGTGCTCAGTGCTCGGGGTGCTGGGTGCTCAGTACTCTGCGTGCTGGGTGCTCAATACTCAGGGTGCTGGGTGCTCAGTGCTCAGGGTGCTGGGTGCTCAGTGCTCAGGGTGCTGGGAGCTCAGTGATCGGGGTGCTGGGTGCTCAGTACTCGGGGTGCTCAGTGCTCGGGGAGCTCGGTGCTCAGTACTCAGGGTGCTGGGTGCTCAGTTCTCAGTGCTCGGGGTCCTGGGTGCTCCGTGCCCGGGGTGCTGGGTGCTCAGTGCTCTGTGTGCTTAGTGCTCAGTACTCAGGGTGCTGGGTGCTCAGTACTCAGGGTGCTGGGTGCTCAGTACTCAGGGTGCTGGGTGCTCAGTGCTCGGGGTGCTCGGTGCTCAGTACTCGGGGTGCTTGGTGCTCAGTTCTCGGGGTGCTGGGTGCTCAGTGCTCAGGGTGCTGGGTGCTCAGTGCTCGGGGTGCTGGGTGCTCAGTGCTGAGGGTGGTGCTGGGTGCTCAGTACTCAGGGTGCTGGGTGCTCAGTGCTCAGGGTGCAGGGTGCTCAGTACTAAGGGTGCTGGGTGCTCAGTACTCAGGGTGCTCGGTGCTCAGTACTCAGGGTGCTGGGTGCTCAGTGCTCAGGCTGGTGGGTACTCAGTACTCAGGGTGTTGGGTGCTCAGTACTCAGGGTGCTGGGTGCTCAGTGCTCAGGGTGCTGGGTGCTCAGTGCTCAGGCTGCTGGGTGCTCAGTACTCAGGGTGCTGGGTGCTCAGTGCTCATGGTGATCGGTGCTCAGTACTCAGTGTGCTGGGTGCTCAGTGCTCGGGGTGCTGGGTGCTCAGTACACGGGGTGCTGTGTGCTCTGTACTCTGGGTGCTGGGTGCTCCGTGCTCGGGGTGCTGGGTGCTCAGTACTCAGGGTGCTGGGTGCTCAGTACTCGTGGTGCTCGGTGCTCAGTACTCAGGGTGCTGGGTGCTAAGTGCTCAGTGCTCAGGGTGCTCAGTGCTCAGGGTGCTCAGTGCTCAGGGTGCTGGGTGCTCAGGGTGCTGGTTGCTCAGTGCTCGGGGTGCTGCTTGCTCAGTGCTCAGGGTGCTGGGTGCTCAGTGCTCAGTGCTCAGGGTGCTGGGTGTTCAGTACTCAGGGTGCTTGGTGCTCAGTGCTCAGGGTGCTGGGTGCTCAGTACTCAGGGTGCTGGGTGCTCAGTGCTCGGGGTGCTGGGTGCTCAGTGATCAGGGTGATCTGTGCACAGTACTCAGGGTGCTGGGTGCTCAGTGCTCAGGGTGCTGGGTGCTCAGTCCTCAGGGTGCTCAGTACTCAGGGTGCTCGGTGCTCAGTGCTCAGTACTCAGGGTGCTCAGTACTCAGGGTGCTGGGTGCTCAGTGCTCGGGGTGCTGGGTGCTCAGTACTCAGGGTGCTGGGTGCTCAGTACTCGTGGTGCTCGGTGCTCAGTACACAGGGTGCTGGGTGCTCAGTCCTCCGGGTGCTCAGTGCTCAGGGTGCTGGGTGCTCAGTACTCAGGGTGCTGGGTGCTCAGTACTCGGGGTGCTGGGTGCTCAGTGCTCAGGGTGATCGGTGCTCAGTGCTCAGGGTGCTGGGTGCTCAGTCCTCCGGGTGCTCAGTGCTCAGGGTGCTGGGTGCTCAGTACTCAGGGTGCTGGGTGCTCAGTACTCGGGGTGCTGGGTGCTCAGTGCTCAGGGTGCTGGGTGCTCAGTGCTCGGGGTTCTGGGTGCTCAGTGCTCAGGGTGATCGGTGCTCAGTGCTCAGTGTGCTGGGTGCTCAGTCCTCCGGGTGCTCAGTGCTCAGGGTGCTGGGTGCTCAGTACTCAGGGTGCTGGGTGCTCAGTACTCGGGGTGCTGGGTGCTCAGTGCTCAGGGTGCTGGGTGCTCAGTACTCTGGGTGTTGGGTGCTCAGTACTCAGGGTGCTGGGTGCTCCGTGCTCGGGGTGCTGGCTGCTCAGTGCTCAGGGTGCTGTGTGCTCAGTGCTCAGGGTGCTGGGTGCTCAGTACTCAGGGTGCTGGGTGCTTAGTGCTCGGGGTGCTCGGTGCTCAGTACTCAAGGTGCTGTGTGCTCAGTGCTCAGGGTGCTGGGTGCTCAGTCCTCGGGGTGCTCCGTGCTCAGGGTGCTGGGTGCTCAGTGCTCAGGGTGCTGGGTGCTCAGTGCTCGGGGTGCTGGGTGCTGAGTGCTCAGGGTGCTGGGTGCTCAGTGCTCGGGGTGCTCGGTGCTCAGTGCTCAGGGTCCCGGGTGCTCAGTACTCAGGGTGCTGGGTGCTTAGTACTCAGGGTGCTCAGTGCTCAGTACACAGGGTGCTGGGTGCTCAGTGCTCGGGGTGCTGGGTGCTCAGTACTCAGCGTGCTGTGCGCTCAGTACTCAGGGTGCTGGGTGCTCAGTGCTCAGGGTGCTGGGTGCTCAGTGCTCAGGGTGCTGGGTGCTCCGTGCTCGGGGTGCTGGGTTCTCAGTGCTCTGGGTGCTTAGTGCTCAGTACTCAGGGTGCTGGGTGCTCAGTACTCATGGTGCTGGGTGCTCATTCTCAGGGTGCTAGGGGCTCAGTACCCAAGGTGCTGGGTGCTCAGTACTCAGGGTGCTCAGTTCTCAGTACTCAGGGTGCTGGGTGCTCATTCTCGGGGTGGTGGGTGCTCAGTGCTCGGGGTGCTGGGTGCTCTGTACTCAGGGTGCTGGTGGCTCAGTACTCAGGGTGCTGGGTGCTCAGTACTCAGGGTGTTCTGTTCTCAGTACTCAGGTTGCTGGGTGCTCAGTGCTCGGGGTGCTGGGTTCTCAGTACTCGGGGTGCTCAGTGCTCAGTACTCAGGGTTCTGGGTGCTCAGTACTCAGGGTGCTGGGTGCTCAGTGCTCGAGGTGCTCGGTGCTCAGTACTCGGGGTGCTGTGTGCTCAGTACTCGGGGTGCTGGGTGCTCAGTGCTCAGGGTGCTGGGTGCTCAGTGCTCGGGGTGCTGGGTGCTCAGTGCTGAGGGTGGTGCTGGGTGCTCAGTACTCAGGGTGCTGGGTGCTCAGTGCTCAGGGTGCTGGGTGCTCAGTACTAAGGGTGCTGGGTGCTCAGTACTCATGGTGCTCGGTGCTCAGTACTCAGGGTGCTGGGTGCTCAGTGCTCAGGGTGCTGGGTACTCAGTAATCAGGGTGCTGGGTGCTCAGTACTCAGGGTGCTGGGTGCTCAGTGCTCAGGGTGCTGTGTGCTCAGTGCTCAGGGTGCTGGGTGCTCAGTACTCAGGGTGCTGGGTGCTCAGTGCTCAGGGTGATCGGTGCTCAGTACTCAGGGTGCTCAGTACTCAGCGTGCTGGGTGCTCAGTGCTCAGGGTGCTGGGTGCTCAGTACTCGGGCTGCTTTGTGCTCTGTACTCAGGGTGCTGGGTGCTCCGTGCTCGGGGTGCTGGCTGCTCAGTGCTCAGGGTGCTGGGTGCTCAGTGCTCAGGGTGCTGGGTGCTCAGTACTCAGGGTGCTGGGTGCTTAGTGCTCGGGGTGCTCGGTGCTCAGTACTCAAGGTGCTGGGTGCTCAGTGCTCAGGGTGCTGGGTGCTCAGTCCTCGGGGTGCTCCGTGCTCAGGGTGCTGGGTGCTCAGTGCTCAGGGTGCTGGGTGCTCAGTGCTCGGGGTGCTGGGTGCTGAGTGCTCAGGGTGCTGGGTGCTCAGTGCTCGGGGTGCTCGGTGCTCAGTGCTCAGGGTCCCGGGTGCTCAGTACTCAGGGTGCTGGGTGCTTAGTACTCAGGGTGCTCAGTGCTCAGTACACAGGGTGCTGGGTGCTCAGTGCTCGGGGTGCTGGGTGCTCAGTACTCAGCGTGCTGGGTGGTCAGTACTCAGGGTGCTGGGTGCTCAGTGCTCAGGGTGCTGGGTGCTCAGTGCTCAGGGTGCTGGGTGCTCCGTGCTCGGGGTGCTGGGTTCTCAGTGCTCTGGGTGCTTAGTGCTCAGTACTCAGGGTGCTGGGTGCTCAGTACTCATGGTGCTGGGTGCTCATTCTCAGGGTGCTAGGGGCTCAGTACCCAAGGTGCTGGGTGCTCATTACTCAGGGTGCTCAGTTCTCAGTACTCAGGGTGCTGGGTGCTCATTCTCGGCGTGGTGGGTGCTCAGTGCTCGGGGTGCTGGGTGCTCAGTACTCAGGGTGCTGGGGGCTCAGTACTCAGGGTGCTGGGTGCTCAGTACTCAGGGTGTTCTGTTCTCAGTACTCAGGTTGCTGGGTGCTCAGTGCTCGGGGTGCTGGGTGCTCAGTACTCGGGGTGCTCAGTGCTCAGTACTCAGGGTGCTGGGTGCTCAGTACTCGGGGTGCTGGGTGCTCAGTGCTCAGGGTGCTGGGTGCTCAGTGCTTGGGGTGCTGGGTGCTCAGTGCTGAGGGTGGTGCTGGGTGCTCAGTACTCAGGGTGCTGGGTGCTCAGTGCTCAGGGTGCTGGGTGCTCAGTACTAAGGGTGCTGGGTGCTCAGTACTCATGGTGCTCGGTGCTCAGTACTCAGGGTGCTGGGTGCTCAGTGCTCAGGGTGCTGGGTACTCAGTAATCAGGGTGCTGGGTGCTCAGTACTCAGGGTGCTGGGTGCTCAGTGCTCAGGGTGCTGGGTGCTCAGTGCTCAGGGTGCTGGGTGCTCAGTACTCAGGGTGCTGGGTGCTCAGTGCTCAGGGTGATCGGTGCTCAGTACTCAGGGTGCTCAGTACTCAGCGTGCTGGGTGCTCAGTGCTCAGGGTGCTGGGTGCTCAGTACTCGGGGTGCTGGGTGCTCTGTACTCAGGGTGCTGGGTTCTCAGTGCTCGGGGTCCTGGGTGCTCAGTGCTCAGGGTGATCGGTGCTCAGTACTCAGGGTGCTGGGTGCTCAGTGCTCGGGGTGCTGGGTGCTCAGTACTCTGCGTGCTGGGTGCTCAGTACTCAGGGTGCTGGGTGCTCAGTGCTCAGGGTGCTGGGTGCTCAGTGCTCAGGGTGCTGGGAGCTCAGTGATCGGGGTGCTGGGTGCTCAGTACTCGGGGTGCTCAGTGCTCGGGGAGCTCGGTGCTCAGTACTCAGGGTGCTGGGTGCTCAGTTCTCAGTGCTCGGGGTCCTGGGTGCTCCGTGCCCGGGGTGCTGGGTGCTCAGTGCTCTGGGTGCTTAGTGCTCAGTACTCAGGGTGCTGGGTGCTCAGTACTCATGGTGCTGGGTGCTCATTCTCAGGGTGCTGGGTGCTCAGTACTCAGGGTGCTGGGTGCTCAGTACTCAGGGTGCTGGGTGCTCAGTGCTAGGGGTGCTCGGTGCTCAGTACTCGGGGTGCTTGGTGCTCAGTTCTCGGGGTGCTGGGTGCTCAGTGCTCAGGGTGCTGGGTGCTCAGTGCTCGGGGTGCTGGGTGCTCAGTGCTGAGGGTGGTGCTGGGTGCTCAGTACTCAGGGTGCTGGGTGCTCAGTGCTCAGGGTGCTGGGTGCTCAGTACTAAGGGTGCTGGGTGCTCAGTACTCAGGGTGCTCGGTGCTCAGTACTCAGGGTGCTGGGTGCTCAGTGCTCAGAGCTGGTGGGTACTCAGTACTCAGGGTGCTGGGTGCTCAGTACTCAGGGTGCTGGGTGCTCAGTGCTCAGGGTGCTGGGTGCTCAGTGCTCAGGCTGCTGGGTGCTCAGTACTCAGGGTGCTGGGTGCTCAGTGCTCATGGTGATCGGTGCTCAGTACTCAGTGTGCTGGGTGCTCAGTGCTCGGGGTGCTGGGTGCTCAGTACACGGGGTGCTGTGTGCTCTGTACTCTGGGTGCTGGGGTGCTCCGTGCTCGGGGTGCTGGGTGCTCAGTACTCAGGGTGCTGGGTGCTCAGTACTCGTGGTGCTCGGTGCTCAGTACTCAGGGTGCTGGGTGCTAAGTGCTCAGTGCTCAGGGTGCTCAGTGCTCAGGGTGCTCAGTGCTCAGGGTGCTGGGTGCTCAGGGTGCTGGTTGCTCAGTGCTCGGGGTGCTGCTTGCTCAGTGCTCAGGGTGCTGGGTGCTCAGTGCTCAGTGCTCAGGGTGCTGGGTGTTCAGTACTCAGGGTGCTTGGTGCTCAGTGCTCAGGGTGCTGGGTGCTCAGTACTCAGGGTGCTGGGTGCTCAGTGCTCGGGGTGCTGGGTGCTCAGTGATCAGGGTGATCTGTGCACAGTACTCAGGGTGCTGGGTGCTCAGTGCTCAGGGTGCTGGGTGCTCAGTCCTCAGGGTGCTCAGTACTCAGGGTGCTCGGTGCTCAGTGCTCTCAGTACTCAGGGTGCTCAGTACTCAGGGTGCTGGGTGCTCAGTGCTCGGGGTGCTGGGTGCTCAGTACTCAGGGTGCTGGGTGCTCAGTACTCGTGGTGCTCGGTGCTCAGTACACAGGGTGCTGGGTGCTCAGTCCTCCGGGTGCTCAGTGCTCAGGGTGCTGGGTGCTCAGTACTCAGGGTGCTGGGTGCTCAGTACTCGGGGTGCTGGGTGCTCAGTGCTCAGGGTGATCGGTGCTCAGTGCTCAGGGTGCTGGGTGCTCAGTCCTCCGGGTGCTCAGTGCTCAGGGTGCTGGGTGCTCAGTACTCAGGGTGCTGGGTGCTCAGTACTCGGGGTGCTGGGTGCTCAGTGCTCAGGGTGCT